>NW_016158034.1:105331-112158 GCF_001687245.7 Rhagoletis zephyria
ACATATCAATGGTAGGTTCTTATAGTAGGGTATATATATATATAAAGTTTGTAAAAGGCGGCGTGGCACATCCCATAGGCGTGGAATTTTTTATCAGCTATAACTTCGGAACCACAAGTCCCAAGAACTTGAAATTTGGTATGCAGGCATGCCTATGGTAGGCGCTTATGGTATGGTATATATAAATGAGTTTGTAAAAGGGAGCGTGGCACATCCCATAGGGGTGGAATTTTTTATCAACTATAACTTCGGAACCATAAGTCACACGAAGTTGAAATTTGGTATGCAGACATACCAATGGTAGAGGCTTATCGGAGGGTATATATAAACGAGGTTGTAAAAGGGGGCGTGGTACATCCTATAGGCGTGGAATTTTTTATCAGCTATATCCACGGAACCATAAGTCCCACGAACTTGAAATTTGGTATGCAAACATATCAATGGTAGGTGCTTATACGAGGGTATATATAAATGAGTTTGTAGAAGGGGGGCGTGGCACATTCCATAGGCGTGGAAATTTTTATTAGCTATATCTACGGAACGATAAGTCCCACGAACTTGAAATTTGGTATGCAAACATATCAATGGTAGGTGCTTATACGAGGGTATATATAAATGAGTTTGTAGAAGGGGGGCGTGGCACATTCCATAGGCGTGGAAATTTTTATTAGCTATATCTACGGAACGATAAGTCCCACGAACTTGAAAGTTGGTATGCAAACATGTCAATGGGAGGTGCTTATAGGAGGGTATATATAAACGAGATGTAAAAGGGGGCGTGGCACATCCCATAGGCGCGGAATTTTTTATCAGCTATAACTTCGGAACCATAAGTCTCACGAACTTGAAATTTGGTATGCAGACATATCAATGGTAGGTGCTTATACGAGGGTATATATAAACGAGTTTGTAAAAGGGGGCGTGGCACATCCCATAGGCGTGGAATATTTTATCAGCTATAACTTCGGAACCATAAGCCCCATGAACTTGAATTGTGGTATGAAAACATATCCATAGTAGGTGCTTATATGAGAGTTTATATAAATGGGTTTGTAAAAGGGGGCGTGGCGCATCCTATGGGCGTGGACTCCTTTATCAGCTATAACTTCGGAACCTGTAACGACAGCCGATCGAATATGAATACACATATATTTACATATATACCGGTAAATACATTTATATATGTATATGTATGAACATATGTCTATATATATATATATATATTCGAACAAAACAAAGAAACCACTATTTTCGAATCACTCCTTAAGAGCTACGGTGAAATTCTATTGACAACAAAAGAACTTCGATGTAAACAAAATAAAACTTTCCCCTCATAACCGTATGGAAAGTCCAAAGTCAAAATAGCGGGTGCAATACAAAATGTTCGATGTCGTGATTTGGCTGGAGCGATCTTGCTATTGGCTGAACTGTGCGCGTGTGGATGTGTGTGGCGTAAACAAAAGGATAACTGAAGAATCACCGTAACAAAACAAAGGCTGAGAAAAATGTTTAAATAGCCAGCAGAAGCGTGAAGCGAGATTATTTTGAACAAGTCAATGTTGAAAGCTGAAGTTGCTCTAACGCGGAGGCCTAAAAAGTTTAAGTTACAAACAAAAAAAAAGTGAAAGTGCTAAATTTTTGCTGAACCCGGGTCGCGCTAACGATATAAAGAGTGACGCTAAGTGCCCCGTCGGCGAAATATACGCCCGCGTCAATGACCGGCGACAAATCCACTACGAGAAGGACTACACCCAGCCACACTCGAGCGGACGGCCATTATTCCCACTACGAGGCCACACACATACGTCCACACTCCAGCACCAGCGTCCAAAATTACAACTTGGAAGCTTAGCACACACACACACATAAATACACCGGTAACAACATCCAAATCATCCAGCCAAAGTGCCCGAATCCCAATCAAAAGGGGGAAAGATTACACGTCAGAGCGCATCCAGATACTTCGTCCGTCCTAGTCTAGGCAGGACCGCAAGCACATCCAGTCACCACATCATACCATTACACTTCATCACAACACATTACCGCACCAAGCCAACTCACCAATCTATCACCAGTATCTGCGCTACATCCCCGAAAGCTAATAAAACCAGCATCCCCAGCGCATTGAGCATCCAGCAACTTCCACACCTGGGTTTAGGTATATTAAGTTATCAGTCTTTCGTTAGATTTTTTTTTGCTAAATTGCGTTTTTTTTTAAGTACACGGCGTTTATTTTTAATTTTAAGTTCGTGTTTTTGATTTCACCACATCTCTTGGTTCACTGCTTTTTCTGTAGGTTGTTTTAAGGTTAATTTTATCACACCACATTGTTTTATTCAGCATTTATTTTTGATTCTTTTATTCAACTACTACTTTATCATACCTTAATTTACACACTACATTTGAACATTAATGCTCTCATGTTAAACAATTACAGTAAATTTTTCGTTTCTTAGTGAATTTTATTATTATTTTTTGTTCATTTACGCACTTCTTTTAATTGATAACGTAGTATTTTCATATGAAATTATATACATATAGAATTGTCGACTTCTTTTGTATGTTCTTGTATAAGCACTTAAAGTTTTAATCCACCCGCGCCGCAGTTACACGCACAAACGATATGTTGATTCCGCGACGGTTAAAAATGCTAAACTGAAAGGGAGAGTAAATAAGTACGCACAGGTACCCACTTCAGTAATCCACGATACCACCTGTTTCTTTTAATTTGCTCTCATTTCCAGTACATGTATGTTTGTTTTTTTCTCCCCCACACTTTCCAGGTAGTCTGCATGCTGGCGCTAGCATCGTTGGACATATATACATACATACACACACTGGTAAGTGAGAAATCACTATTTTGCTATTATTCACATAAACATACATGTACATACATATAGACATTAGGAAAAGGTCGTCAACAAAAAAAGGGTTATTCTTTTGGAACGTGCGTTTGTGCGTATGTGCACATAGATTACATATATGTGACGGGAATGTATATACAAAAATACATTTGCTAGATATATATGTAAATGCACATGTAGATAAAAATAAAATAAAATTAGGAAATAGGCTTGAAAAAAAAAATAAAAAAAAAGACGACAAGAATAATAGAAGTAATAAGGGCGGAATCTATATATATAAAATTAAGTGGCAAAACTTCCTGTTCGCATACTCCTCCTAGACGGTTTGCCCGATATCAAAGAAATTTTCAGGGGTGATTGGGGTCTGTGTGGAGGGTGCACATAAGAAATTTCATGTGTGTATCTTTGCACGTTTTGCAAAAACAAAACAAAAAAATTAATTCTGTTTGGCTTTACGTGTTTTTTTCGGATTTCTATCATTCCTAGACGGCTTGCCCGATTTCAATGAAATTTTCAGGGGTGATTGGGGTCTGTGTGGAGGGTGCACATAAAATGAAATTTTCAGAAGGGATTGGGGTCTGTGTGGAGGGTGCACATAAGAAATTTAATGTGTGTATCATTGCACGTTTTGCAAATAATTCTGTTTGGCTTTACGTGTTTTTTTGGGTTTTTATTATTGTTTTGCCGTAAGATTGCCAGTCCTGCCTTTTATTAATAAATAAACAGAAACAGCTGGCGAATGTTTACAATTATTAAAAAACATTGACAACAATTTAATTTATAATCTTATAACTGGAGTCTACTATCGCACCCTTTCCTCAAACGTGTATTGATTCAATATTCAAATAACGTATATTTATATAATTTGAAAAAATCTCCCTACTATACAAATATGTACAGCAATATTAACTAACTAGCGAATACCCGGCGTGCTTCGCTGCGCCTTAAAAGTAATTTTGTTTTGTTACTCCCTCTCACAACATTTGAAAATATTAGTTAATATTGCTGTACATATTTGTATAGTAGGGAGATTTTTTCAAATTATGTAAATATACGTTATTTGAATATTGAATCAATACACGTTTGAGGAAAGGGTGCGATAGTAGACTCCAGTTATAAGATTATAAATTAAATTTCCAAGAGAAAGTCGGTTCTTTACATATTTTCTAATTACCTTCGAAAATATATTAACTCAAAAAAAAAAAATAAACAATGCTTCATAGATCGATTTTTTTTAAATCTAACTTCATAAAGTTCTTTAAAAATATTTTGTAAATGAGGCCATAAGAGCTTAGGGGGAGAGTTACAACACAAAAATACATTTAAGGCGCAGCGAAGCACGCCGGGTAATTGCTAGTAGTACATATTTAAAGGTAGACTGGAGACTAGGCCTCGCCAGCTACCAAACTAGTTAGACAATATACATTTATATAGGTTATTTGATAGTTTTAGAAACATAAACAGCTTTGTAATTGAAAATTTAAACTTACATATACGCATACTTTGTTATATATTAAAAATACCTATCTGTACTTTTAAGTCGCAAGACTGTAACAAATAAATAAATAAATAAATAAATATAACGAACAAACACACCTTTTTTATGTGAAGAGAAGCGTAGCACCTTCGGCAAAAAAAATCTAAAAAATCAACGGTAATTTTTTGCCACTTGCAACTTGTTACACTAAAATAGAATGGGGTCACTTCTGAGAAAAAAGTTTGAAATTTTGATGAACATATTATGAATTTTCAGTATTCTATAAAATTTTATGCTTAGGTTTAAATGGTATTTGTTAGGGAATGAACTTATCTTAAAAATTAATAAACATAAGCGGCAAATCACTTTTTAAAGAATTGAACTATTGTAAAAATAACAAAACATTGCTTTATTTCTTTTTTAATAAAGTTTTTCTTTACGTGTTTATGTGTTTTAATAATGCTACGATCTTAGTATACTTCATTAAATGTTCATGTTTTATTCAGAGATTTATTTCTGTAATTTAAAAAGAAGTTGTAACTATAAGAATAATTATGTTCGCTTAAGTACCCGCATCGAGGTACTTAAGCGGGTCCTTTTAAGTACCCAACCCGCCTAAGTACCTCAAAAAGCTGACATTTTTCGTGAGGTACTTAAGCGGGTTTAACTGTATGTACTTAAATACTCCATATAAGTAGAATAAGTTTATTACACGTATTTTGTCATATTTTATTCAAAATTTTTATAATTTTATACAAATTCGATTAGCTTGATAGCCACAAGCGCTCGCGCAATTTTTAGCACTATTTGTTCTCATGCATTATTTTCTCGAAATTATCTGTCTGTTCAGATTTGTATAATTTTATTAAAAACTTGAAATCAGTTAAAATATTTTACAACCTTTGCCCTTTTTTATGAATTATAGTTTTACATATGTACAAACTCGTTAAGTTATATCGTTTCTGTAACTTTTCTCTACCAATTATTTATCCACTGGTAGAGGATATACGTCATTCTCTAATACTCATTAGCAGTAGAGAACGGGGCGGCGAATTCATATCACAATTCGTCTTGGTAGAGAATTGTTACAGAAACGAGCTACTGAAATGCAAAGGTCGTAACTACATATGTATGTATGTATGTATGAACAGCGAATATCTCGAATCGACGGCGATTATGTGTGCAAGGTATCGATGTGCCGATGTTCTACATAGTCCGCAATCGATCATAAAACATCGATATTTTACGTCTTATCATCGATAACATCGAATATCGGGCATGCCTAATTGCGAGTGCAGCACGGCCAAGTGGAAATTGTTTCTCGGAAGCGATTTGCGTAATTTCAGTTGCAGTTACACCTTGCAACTTCTATTTCCGAAAGTGATTTCTGAAAATCTGCAAAAAGGTCTCTCTGGCTGTTTCACTCATCGAGTGTTTATTTTTCCGATAGGAATTACCCGTAAGAAAATGAGTTATTCTCTTTTGAGGTCAATATAATTTTCTAGAATGAATCAAAATCCTCGAAACTATAATAATACATTGATTAGATGTCATTTAAGTATTATGCATTATCAGATTCTTTAAATTCCGAAATTATTATTTTTTAATCGCTTGCCCTGTTTAGGTCAAATCTAGTAATAAACAATTTTTTTTGGAATTTTTTTGGAATAACTCATTTTCCTACGGGTAATTCCTATAGGAAAAATACCATCGATGCCGACCTCTCAGAATTATCGCAGAGAGGGAAGATTCATGGAGGATCATTGCTGTAGCAAATACTAAAATCTGAGTCCGATGGTAGTCGCATTGCAGAATTTTTATTTTTTTGCGAGGTCGAATGAATATGTACATATGTACATAAACCTACCCAGTGAGAAGAGTAGTAATGCGTTACATGCGTGATAAATAAACAGGCCTATCACAGATCCCGAGTGAACTCCCGTCGTGAAAAAATCTCCCGTGACGAATTCGGGAAAAATGCTATCAGCAATTCCGACGTGTTTGTAGTTAGCGGCAAGTTTATTAAACAAGGTGTGATTGACAACTCAGGTAGGCTCTCTTTTAAGGTACTATTATGCCAAAAAATATAAACAAGCGATTCGAAATTCATACAAAATTTTTTCAATTTGACTTTATTGGATGGTTGTTCTGAGAGCAATGTCAAATTCAATTACACTTTGTTGAATACATTTTGGTTAGCGCTGCCCTTGGTTTTTGCTTGTTTTTATGTTTTGGTTTAATGATTCTAAATCAAAATAAAATAAATCAAAATAAAATAACTCGAAATCTGTGCTACCAATCTCACGAATTTCGAATTTGCGGGAGAATTTCGTGTTCACGACGGAATTCATCATAGCGTGACAACGTCAGGATCTCCGACCGAATTGATGATTGCCTGAATGTACCCAGCAGAAAAAAATTATCAATTGATTAAAATAACCAACTTCTAGTTAACTTTATTTCCGGAGTTCGATAAATAACTAACT
>NW_016158034.1:112943-123138 GCF_001687245.7 Rhagoletis zephyria
GTGTGGATGTGTGTGGCGTAAACAAAAGGATAACTGAATAATCACCGTAACAAAACAAAGGCTGAGAAAAATGTTTAAATAGCCAGCAGAAGCCTGAAGCGAGATTCTTTTGAACAAGTCAATGTTGAAAGCCGGAGTTTCTCTAACGCGGAGGCCTAAAAAGTTTAAGTTACAAACAAAAAAAAAGTGAAAGTGCTAAATTTTTGCTGAACCCGGGTCGCGCTAACGATATAAAGAGTGACGCTAAGTGCCCCGTCGGCGAAATATACGCCCGCGTCAATGACCGGCGACAAATCCACTACGAGAAGGACTACACCCAGCCACACTCGAGCGGACGGCCATTATTCCCACTACGAGGCCACACACATACGTCCACACTCCAGCACCAGCGTCCAAAATTACAACTTGGAAGCTTAGCACACACACACACATAAATACACCGGTAACAACAGCCAAATCATCCAGCCAAAGTGCCCGAATCCCAATCAAAAGGGGGCAAGATTACACGTCAGAGCGCATCCAGATACTTCGTCCGTCCTAGTCTAGGCAGGACCGCAAGCACATCCAGTCACCACATCATACCATTACACTTCATCACAACACATTACCGCACTAAGCCAACTCACCAATCTATCACCAGTATCTGCGCTACATCCCCGAAAGCTAATAAAACCAGCATCCCCAGCGCATTGAGCATCCAGCAACTTCCACACCAGGGTTTAGGTATACTAAGTTATTACTCTTTCGTTTGATTTTTTTTTGCTAAATTGCGTGTTTTTTTTTAAGTACACGGCATTTATTTTTAATTTTAAGTTCGTGTTTTTGATTTCACCACATCTCTTGGTTCACTGCTTTTTCTGTAGGTTGTTTTAAGGTTAATTTTATCACACCGCATTGTTTTATTCAGCATTTATTTTTGACTACTACTTTATCATACTTTAATTTACACACTACATTCACTTTGAACATTAATGCTCTCAGGTTAAACAATTACAGTAAATTTTTCGTTTCTTAGTGAATTTTATTATTATTTTTTGTTCATTTACGCACTTCTTTTAATTGATAACGTTGAATTTTGCATATGAAATTATATACATATAGAATTGTCGACTTATTTTGTATGTTCTTGTATAAGCACTTAAAGTTTTAAACCACCCGCGCCGCAGTTACACGCACAAACGATTTTAAGTTGATTCCGCGACGGTTAAAAATGATAAACTGAAAGGCAGAGTAAATAACTACGCACAGGTAAACACTTCAGTAATCCACGATACCACCTGTTCCTTTTAATTTGCTCTCCTTTCCAGTACATGTATGTTTGTTTTTTCTCCCCCACACTTTCCAGGTAGTCTGCATGCTGGCGCTAGCATCGTTGGACATATATACATACATACACACACTGGTAAGTGAGAAATCACTATTTTGCCATTATTCACATAAACATACATGTACATACATATAGACATTAGGAAAAAAGGGTTATTCTTTTGGAACGTGCGTTTGTGCGTATGTGCACATAGATTACATATATGTGACGGGGAATGTATATACAAAAATACATTTGCTAGATATATATGTAAATGCACATGTAGATAAAAATAAAATAAAATTAGGAAATAGGCTTGAAAAAAAAATAAATAAAAAAAAGAAGACAAGAATAATAGAAGTAATAAGGGCGGAATAATAGTATACAATAGGATACAAAAGAAGAATAGTAGTTCGTTAATAAGGCGGTAGTAAAGCAGTAGCTATTAGAATTAAAACACCTAGGGTAGTTAGTTAAACATAATAATAGTAATAAAGATTTGCAATTGTTTGATAGTAGAAGAGTTAGTATAAGAAACATATTATGTATTAGAATTTTCTCTTTGTCGCTTGTTATAATAAATGTATCCATATAATAATGAAATTCCGTTGAGTAGAGTCATATTATTTTTCATGGATTTCTAAGATTTTCAGGTTGGTGTGGGTGTTGCCATCGTGCGACGTAGAGGGGAAGTGGGTGTACAATGACGAAATGACGGACTGACGAGGGTGACTGACTAATCACTTAAAGGGAACTTCGCGCGCTGACGACTGGAGCCACAGTGAAGTTCAAGGCTGAGTACATCTGTGCTTAGAAGGGGTGGGAGGGCTCCACCTGACCCGGACAGGCCTTCTACCTTTTTTTCATCTTTTCTTTTACATTGGCATGGTAAATAAATATTTGTTTGTTGTAGCTGTAGGCAAAGGCTGTGGCAAACAACCCCCCCATTGGCCTTCGAGCTAGCCTGGGCCAACAAGCATGCCAACCTGCCACTTGCCTCTGCCCCAACAGCCAGCTACATAACAAACCATAAGTCCCACGAACTTGAAATTTGGTATGCAGACATATCAATGGTAGGTGTTTATAGGAGGGTATATATAAACGAGTTTGTGAAAGGGGGCGAGGCTTATCCCATATTCGTTGAAAGGTTTATCAGCTATAACTTCGGAACCATATGTCGCACCAACTTTAAGTTTTGTATGCAGGTATATACATATTTGGTAGGTGCTTATAATAAGGTCTATATAAATGAGTTTGTAAAAGGGAGCGTGGTGCATCCCATAGGCGTGGATTTTTTTATCATCTATATCTTCGGAACCATAAGTCCCTCGAACTTGAAATTTAATATGCAGACATATCAATGGTAGGTTCTTATAGTAGAGTATATATAAATGAGTTTGTAAAAGGGGGAGTGGCACATCCCATAGGCGTGCAATTTTTTATCAGGTATAACCTCGGAACCATAAGTCGCACGAACTTGAAATTTGGTATGCAGGTGTAGCCATGGTAGTTGCTTATAAAAAGATAAATATAAATAAGTTTGTAAAAGATGGCGTGGCAAATCCCATAGGCGTAAAAATTTTTATCAGCTATAACTTCAAAACCATAAGTCACATGAAATTTGAATATGGTATGTAGACATATCTATGGTAGGAGCTTAAAGTAAGGTATATATGAATGAGTTTATACAATGGGGCGTGCACATCCCGCAGGCGTGGAATTTTCAATCAGCCATAAATCGGAAACCATAAGTCACATGAACTTGAAATTTGGTATTCATACATAGATATCTATGGGAGGTGTTCAGAGTAAAGTATATATAAATAAGTTTGTAAAAGGGGGATATACACATATATATTTATCTATTAGATAACTAGGATATTTCAAACTGTGTTTTTTTTTTGAAACCTTACCGTCTTTAGATTATTTTGAAATGGAAAGATTAAATCGTTTTTTAATCTCGCGATGCTGTTAAACGAAAAAGGTTCGTTCATAATGAATAAAACTCCTTCCGAATTAAGCATTATACTAGAAAAGGGCAGCTAAATAAAACAGCTAATCGAATAGGCAGCTAAACGGAATGTACCGTAGTAGAATAATTTTAATTTAGAAATTTGATCGTTACCTTAATCTATCTAATATTAATAATGGAACCAAATTTGTAGTACAAGTGATGATCAATATATATTAGTTATAGCACGATAAAGCCAAAAGTATGGCTCCTAAGGATGCCTTAATGTAAACAAAGAAAATAGTTTGTCTCCTTTAAATTATATTGAACTAAATAGTTGTATTACTGTTTTATATTTTGATTTGTTTACCCCGAACGACGACGGGTGCTGTATATGTTTATATTAAAATGAAAAATAAAACCTGATAAATATGTAATGCAAATATGTAAGTTGTATGTAATAAAAAGCTATACTAATAAACAATGTGATAATTCGTGATTATAAAAATATAAAATAAGTAAGAAAATCCTGATAATAAAGGAAAATGTAATATAAAAGATGTAATGGTACTCAAGATAAGGTAAGTAATGCAAAAAGTGGTAAACGTATTGGTGCGCATAAAATTAATTCGAATAAAATTCAAAGAATCTGTATTTTCTTTTCAGAAAGTGAGTTAATTTTATTTGCTCGGTTTTTATTAAAAATTGTACGTACAATTTTGGATTTTGTTCTGTTGTTGCCTTATGTAAGTATGAATATATTCAATTTTGCTTAGGTGTGTGTTTTGGTGTTGCCTTGGCGAGGTCATTGAAGGAGTGTTGTCCGTGAGTCTACTGTCCAATGTCAAAGTCATCTAAACCCCCTCTTGCCATTAACAAGTGTAGCACACCAGCCTTCGGAGTCTTGGCACCAATCGCTCTGCTACACTCACTCTTAACACCCTTCATTTTAATAACCTCCTGTTGAGAAATCCCATAGCCTCATATGCATGCAATGCTAGACCGCATACACGGCAGCTCAAATGGTCTAACTCAGCCAATAAAAAAACTCTGGCGTCCTTAGAAGGCACTCTGTATACGAGACTGGCCACACCCCCATATTTGCCAGTTAGGCACAAATCACCTGTGATGATCATAAGTAATGATACCCCCCTGACCCTACACGTCCGATAGAAAAGAAAGTAAATATGATAGTGGAATGCAAGAAGAGAAACTACTGAAATGAAATGTGGAACGGTGTTAGTAAGAAAGTGATGGGAAAATATGAAAATTGGTGGACTATTTCGTTGGGCGCCATTGTTATGTAGCTGCATATTTGTACGCGGCGAGGCGGCTTGCAGGCACGCTTGCGTCCCAAGCTAGCTCGTCGGGGGTTGTCATTTCCGCCTGCCTTGGCAGTCGCTACACAAACAACAAGTTAATCGTGACTGGTGTTATGGAGAAATACTAGTGCGGAGGGTTATAAATAACAAAGAAAAATTAGAAAAAGAGAGAGAGAAAGCACTATCGAGAAATGGTCCAGTCCCGTCCTGTCAGGTGGAGTCATCCCACCCTTCTTCTGCGGGAACTCCACGCGAAGCCTTGGGCGTTGTCGTGCCTCCTCACCTTCTTACAACGCCCCCTTAGCCTGACACAAGTCCGTCTATCAGTTAGTCATACCTCCGTCAGTTGTCGTTGCGTCGATACACTCCCTCTTCCCCTCTGTTGCACAAGTGCAACACCCACTCCAAAAACCTGCGCTTAGTACTCCATAAAAAAAAGCTGAATTCCTATCCAGACCAAACAAAAATTTCACTCCATATTTCTTCTTTTCTATCTTGGTTCTACAATTCCCAACTTTATTATTTCCTTTCTTTGTTTTTGTATAAATCATTAAGAGTATATCCTAATATTAACGAATTCCTACTGGGCTAACTATTACGTAAATATTTATAGTATCTACTACTTTGACCTTAGTTTACTGCACTTAATCTAATGGTTTTCAATTACTTCATTAACAGTGAAACCTACGTAATCCTATATATTCGTACCTATTACCTATGTCCACATTAATCCTAACTCAATATTTTCAATAATTCTAAACTCCGCTTTAGATTTTAATAATTCACAAAAAACGTGATACGAATGTATCTGCCTACCTAAATACATATATACCGGGCAATTGAATGTATGTTTGTAGTTATGTATATATTAAATATGTATGTACACTATAGTAACAAGAGAAATCAATTCAAATCGTACTCACCTTGGTCTCCAGCGATGATGGTACCAGCATGCTGTCGAGAACCTGTGTGGAGTTAGAGAATTCACTACAAATGGTCATACATACATATTCACTCCTTCAGCCTATGCTCTGAGTTCTTTACCTACTGCCGTACTCACAGTATTATCACTCGCTCGTGGTTCGGGGCATCGAGCGGGTCATAGTACCGAGCGGCAAACTTAATTATAGGCAAAAATGCGGAATAAAAAAATTTATTACTTACAAAACTAAAAATTAATACTAATCATAAACTGACCGAAAAGAACCAAGAAAGTGCTGTGCCGTCTAAAACAGGGATTGGAAAAAGTGCATAAATATAAATTATGTACTTATATATGAACAAATACATACGGGCATACGTACATATGTATATGCATATATTCATCAGGGTATGTATATATGTGCTTATATATGTACACCTATAAACCTATGTACATACATAAGTCAACATGCAGTTGATATAAAAAGGTGGTACTGTTGAAACTAAACAAAAAATAAACCTGAGTACCAGCAAAAAGCATTTGAATCAGTGATCCTAAGTACTTAAATATTACTCACACGTGAAACTATAGAAAAATTATGCGAAGAATGTGAATTTCCCTAAAAAAAAGCAAATACCTGGCATACATATATTTCACTTATCCAACTAAAAACGGAATTAAAAAAGCAAAGGAGTGCGGCTATGTAAGAAAAAGGTAACTAAAATTCTTAACACAAATTAAGAGAACTCCAAATATCTATGCAAATGACCATAACAAAGCAAAGACCAAGAGAGCTGATCGCTGGGTTTTCGGCGCTGCTGCTGGTCAGTGGCGTAGGCGTAGCGGCCCACTTATGTATGCTCCCGCGGCGCTGCTACTGTTGTCTCCTCGCTTTCTGTTATTAACATCCCTTTCCCAGCGGCTATAGGCCTGCTACTACTGGAGTGGCGTCGATGTTGATGTCGTTTGCTGTGATGTGATGTGATCCGTGAATAGTGTGCTGTGCGATTGATGTGATATATGTATGTAGGTGGCTTTTGTTCCCTTGGTGCTAGTATACAGGTGTCGCTAGTACGTGCGGATGTGTGTTAATGTGCTTCCTATAGCTCGAGGCTAGTGGCAAAGGTATTCGCAGTAGGTACGTGTGAATGTGTGCTTGCGCTTATTATTGTAGCTCTGAGTATCGGTTCCTGTGCGGAGATCGTTGGGATTAGCGCAGATTTCTCAAAACCGTGTTTTTTTTGGGTGGCAAGCGAGTGGAGGTCCTTTCGCTTACATTAATAAATGTGCAGGCGACCTGGAAGAAAAACAAAACTCTCACTTAGTACATTGGCTAGGGCAGTGGTTGAGCGGTTACAGGGTTATAATTTTGCCTTCCGCCTACATAAATGTACATAACTTAGGTGACTGGCAGGCGTATGTACACATATGTATGTATATGCAGATTTGAATTATAGCATTAAGTGGTACTTACCTCCTTCCCGTTGCAAATTTGACACTATATTGCAGCTTAGTGTTCACCGGTGCCACAGATCCGTAAAAAAAGGAAAACGCACAATTCGCACAAGTATACACCTATGCATATACATAATTAACTCTGTATATTTTAACACCTTTTTTAACTTTAGATAACTTTTGCCACTAAAACACTCCAAAATAACCGCGATGGCACCGTAACTTTCACATCTGACCCGTTCGCCACCATCTGGGTCATTTTATACCCTCTGGCCTGACTAACTGGCTCAATCGGTATCTGTAAGTATATAATATACTTATAGCGTTTTCTTTTCTCAAAAAAAGTTCTGCCCTTTTATATGGGAACTCTTGCTTTGCGTTGCCCTGAAACCTGAGAAAATGTTGCGTTCTTTATATGAGAATGAAACAGAAAATATACTACTCCATCACAATTTATTTATAGAACTTAATAAAGCTGAATTATTCACTTGGCCTGTAAGTCTTTAACAATTTTAAAGCCAAACACTTATTTCTGATAGGGAAAATAATTGCATTTTTACAAGATTAAATTAAAAATCAACCATGCAACTCTCACCCTCACGTTTATTTGAGGGCAGAAAAGGCAGCACTTTCGCCGGATCAGAGCGCAACCTGCTGAGAAAAGAACACGACGCCTTGTGAAAGGGCTGAGAAAAGAACATGAAAATGTGACAGCGCTAAAACAAGGCAGAATAAGTGCAGCCTTTTTTCGAGAAAAGAAAACGCTATTACATACCTAGGTACTTGTGTACATGGGAAACTAAAAGAAAAACCCGCTTTTACCCATACACCTTTAACTTTCGTTTTACCGAGCACTCCGAACTTTCTCTGAGTATCATATCATTAACGTTACACCAACTATGTTCGATCAAACATCCATGACCGCCTACAGGCACAATTGGTCAACATAGGTGTTTGATCACACTACCTATGCACGTATGTTCGATCCACATACCCACATACATATATATACTCCGCTAACATAGATGTACGATTTACTTATGTTTGGTCAACTTCTTCCACACATACATGCACATACAGAAGAAGTATCTGGCAAACAGCTGGCGCTACAAACAGCTCAGCTTATGAATATGCTCACATGCTCATGAATCACCCCATTGTTCTCTCAAACTTGCTCTCACTAAAAAATTTTACTCTCTCATAATTGCTTGGCTTGCTTGTAAACTAGTGAGCATGAATATCTTTCACAATTGTTGATCGCTTCCACTTGGTTTGGCTTGCTTCTCTTTATGCAATTGCTTGAGAGATTCATTGTGTACCGCTAGATGAGTTAAGTGGCTCATAATGTATTCATGAACACATACACAAATTCAGCGCCTCTGCAGTTTTGCTTTGCGCGCAAGACCGTTTGCGACGTTGAATACGTGCAGGCATGTGAAAAATTATAGGGGATGACATTTGGACCAGCTTTGACTATTTTTCTTTTGTTTGTTTAGTGTTTATTATTTTTTTTTGTAATATAGCTCATTTTATCTTACATAGACCATATATGTCGCAATTTTAAACGTTGTAGAAGAATTAAGAAAATTCGATAAAATTTTACTACAAACTTTTTAATAAGAATTTTGAGATAATTCTAGTTTGCAGTTTTATACCAAATTAAATTATAGCTAAGAAAGTAAAAGTCTAATTTGGCTAAGAACTCGCGTTGATTTTTGATAACTTTTTTTGGGGGATGGTGTTATTATTATGGGTGAAGCCGTTAGAAAAAAAATATGAAAAATCAACGCGAATTATTAACCAATTGAAATTTGCAGTTCCTGAATCTAGAATTTAATAGGCTAAAAATCTACATACTTAGAAATTCCTAATAAAAAGTTTGTTGTTGTAAAAATTTTCCTGCTTTTCTACAAAGTTTGAAATTTGGCTTATCTTATATGGTTTTTGTTAGATAATGGGCTATAATTTTATAAAAAAAAAAATAAAAAATTGAAAAACCAAAAGAAATATAGCCAAAATCGACTATATCGAGCTCTAACCGTATAGATACATACCTCCGGCTAAGACTTCTAGATTGAGAGAAAACTTGCGCTGAATCGTTTAAAATAAAGTCTTCATGAAAAAGTATTTTCTTGTAATTTTCGGTAAAATATATTCTTCCGCAAAAATTTTTTCGCATTTTTACAACTGTTTTTATTAGTAGATTTTTGTTAAAACATTTTTATTTTATAAAAAAAAAAAGAAAAAAAATGTTTTTTTATATCATTGAACTGACATGTGATTTGTTTTAATTAATTATACTTGTTAGCCATTAGAAAAGACTGAAGCCTAGATTTATAAAATATAATAATCTATTACATTAGGGATGCACAGCAGAGGTGCACGCAGTCGACGTCGCGGGCAAACTGCGAGCACGCGAGTGTGCTAGGCGAGGTGAAGTGAGCTGTACGGAAATGGCAACGTATATATATTAACCACTACACACTTATTTTCAAGTAAAAATGCGTGTATGTTTGTGTACTTTTGCGACAACTGAGCCAGCGTGGCATCAGACCACCAGAAAAAGCCAATTTTTCCAAAACAAACGCGCCAAGTTTTTATTATCATGTTTAATAATTTTTTTGATTCAGTAAAAAGTGTATATACATATCCATTACCTCACTTTTTTATTAATAAATTAATTTCAATACATTTATAACAACGCAAAACATATTTAATTTACCTATTCCTCACGTTTTATTCAGTAAATGAATTCCATCTTAATGTAGAATATTAGTGTATAGTGTATACATACATACATATGTATGTACCTATGCATTCGGTGTGCTTAAATTAAAAAAGCATCACTAAATAACGTACCAAGCATTGAATTCCAATTATTTTAGCTTTTTGGTTTCCCAAAAGCACTAAATTTAGTGTAAAATGCACGACCTTGGCAATAGTGAGCTGAGCACATCAATGCTCAAAAAGTGATGCCAGACCAAGTATTGAGTAAATGCGCTAAGTATATTTTTCTTTTAAAGCAAAAGTTCTAATTGGCGAGGGGATTGATTTTTGGTTCTTACATAGAACACTGATAAGATTCACAAACTTATCGTAGGACTTAATTAAAATATCCAACATTATTTGTAGACGAATATATTTGTGTTCGTATGAAATAGTAGCTTATGTCGGGAGGCTGGCTTTAGTAAAATGTACCATTTCCTATATTCTTTAAACCACAAGGAATTTTTTTATGA
>NW_016158034.1:123913-138936 GCF_001687245.7 Rhagoletis zephyria
TATATCCTAATATATGCTAAAAAACTACTTACGTACCGAATTTTAAGCAAATCGGACCATAAATGCGATTTTTTGGAATAGATCGGTCCCTGGTCCACTTCTCGGAAAAAATTGATCACATATGCTAATACATGCTAAAAAGCTATCTGCGCACCGAATTTTAAGCAAATCGGACCGTAAATTCGATTTTTTCGAATAGATCGGTCCCTGGACCACTTCCCGGAAAAGATGGGTCATATATGCTAATATACGCTAAAAAGCTACTTACGTACTAAATTTGAAGCAAATCGGACTATAATAAGATTTTTTCGAATAGACCGGTTCCTGGTCCACCTACCCGAAAAAAGTAAAATTTTTTTAGCCTAAAACATGGTGGTTACCGAAAGCTATTTGTATACAAAATTTCATGAAAATCTGACCAGCCGTTCGCGAGATTACCTGTTACAAAAAAAAGGGACTTCTCTTTATATAATTAGTATAGATTAATATTTTATCATCATTGTCTTCATCTTTGACAAAATTACACGGTCAACCGGTATATATTTTATTTTTTTTAAATAATTTTAATTATTTTTTTTATAAAATTGTAGCTCATTGTCAATAACCTTGCAAATAAATCCAAACTTGAAAGATTGAAAAAAATCAACAAAGTTTCATAAAATTTTCACAGTTTTTGTTCAGAATTTGTAGACATGTTTTGGGTTAACATTTTTGTAGCCCATTCATTCTAGTATAATAAGGTGCAAGTTTGAAGTGTCTAAAAAATACCATTGATTTTTTTAATTTTTCTGTTTGCGGTGTTGCGCACTAGAAAATCTAATTAAAAAGCTCGAAATTTTTACGAAAGTGTGTTGATTTTTTTAATGTTGCAAAAAGATTGAACCTTGGATTTGTACGGCTTTTTTTGAAGTATAAACTGTATTTTTATAAAAAAAAAATACATAATATGAAGATAAATGGTCAAATCTTGTCAATATGTGAGTGTCGTAAAGTTTTGATAAGCACTTGAAATGCTATTAAAATGTTTACGAAAAAGCTTGTTGACGGCAATAAAATCAATAACAGCACGGTGTGCAGTTTTATAGTCGATTCAATTTTAGTATTATAAAGAGAAAGTGCAGCTAAGAATTCATGTTGATTTTTAATATTTTTTTGCATTTTCTTTATACAAATTGGATGTACAAAAATTTCAAGAATGAAAGAAAAAGTGCAACACCTTCAACGAAATAAGTTCTCAAAAATCTACGCGAATTGAATGTACTAACCCGATCATTTAAACATCTCGGACTCGCCCTCCACTGAAAATTATTATTTCAATCTAAAGTTAATATTAAATGATATTTAATATTTGCTTTAGAGATGAAATTTCGACAAATTTGTTTAAACAAAAATGTTAAGCGCATATGCAGAATGTGGAAGCGAGATTCTCTGCTTGCGTTTCTATGTTTATATCATTTATCAGTTTAAGCACATACGATTAAATGTAAAAAATATGTTTGTAATTGCGGATCCGAAAGAAATATTTATTAGTTGCATTGAGTTACGCAAAAATAGTGCCGAAAATCAATCGATTGTGCTGAAGGTGCCGGCTTCTTCCGAAAGGGCCGAAAATGGCACAATGTACACTCATTTTCCATCACTGTCACACATATATTTTTTTCTGTTAACTTCGTTTTCCCCATCCGATAACTTTTTGCTTCCGCGCTTGCCCAGCACCGCTGTGCAAAGCTTTGCACGCGTAGTCGCCCGCTGATTTGCTGATTTGGGCATCCCTATATTAGATGACCATATTCCTGCAATAAAGTGTGCTTTATTTAAAAAATAACCTTTTTACACAAGTTTTTTTTTTTTAATTTTCCCAAAAATGTAAATACTTTTATTTCTAGAAATTCCCAATGTATTTTTAAATTATGTTTTTAATTAAATTAATGTCATTTAAAAAAAAATGTACTAACTTTGAGTTTTATTATTTTTCGTCTATATTTGCGTGCCATTAAAAATGGTTTGTTTTTTATAATAAAGGAAACTAGTAATAATCCCCGAAATTCGGCGTGCTCCGTGGTCTAAAAAATCTGCATATTTCTTTATTCTGCTTTTCTACAAAGTTTGAAATTTGGACTTATATGGTTTTTGTTAGATAATGGGCTATTTTTTATAAAAAAAAAAAATTAAAAAAAACAAAAAAATATAGCCAAAACCGACTATACCGAGCTCTAACCGTATTGATACCTCCGGCTAAGACTTCTAGAGTGAATCGCGCTGAATCGTTTAAAATAAAGTCTTCATGAAAAAGTATTTTCTTGTAATTTTCGGTAAAATATATTCTTCTGCAAACATTTTTTCAACTGTTTTTAATAGTAATTTTTTGTTAGAACATTTTTATTTTATAAAAAAAAAGAAAAAAAGATGTTTTTTTATATCATTGAACTGACATGTGATTTTGTTTTAATTAACTATACTTGTTAGCCATTAGAAAAGACTGAAGCCTTGATTTATAAAATATAATAATCTATTATATGACTATATTCCTGGAATAAAGTGTGATTTATTTTAAAAATGACCTTTTTACACAAGTTTTTTTTTTAGTTTTTTCCCAAAAATGTAAATACTTTTATTTCTAGAAATTCCCAATGTATTTTTAAATTATGTTTTTAATTACATTAATGTCATTTAAAAAAAATTAACTAACTTTGAGTTTTATTATTTTTCGTCTATATTTGTGTGCCATTAAAAATTGTTTGTTTTTTATAATAAAGGAAACTAGTAATAATCCCCGAAATTCGGCGTGCTCCGTGGTCTAAAAAATCTGCATATTTCTTTATTCTAAAAACCACATGCATTGGTATTTAACTTTAACTTTGGTATTTTGGCAAGAGCATGCTCTTCTCAGTACGTTTACATAGCTGGCCATGCGTAAAGCAATCCTCTTGTTAGGGTCTGATCTTACATATTTATTGTTATTGCGAACGCTACAACAGTTTTGAATTGGCGGCGTTTAAATACATAGGGAAATGTTGATTCGCTGGGCTGTAAATTTATATGGGGTAGTAAAATTCATTTCCCTTGTGAATCACATGTCCATTAACTAACCCTTTATATGTACATATTTGTACGTATTTAACCCTTCATATGTATCTATATAGGTTGCGAATAAAACATCACAATTGCTCCGACTTTTAGTATCAAGTCATTAGGTGCAACTCTCCTACTCCTACATTCTCCTGTGAATATTCGGAAACTACAGTAGATATCGACTCCATAGTAAACATTTTCTTTTACGGACAACATATTAACAATATCTTTATTAACTATCGTACAGTGCTTATTTTTTTAACCCGAAATTAATCGATATCCTTCAAGTGGTTTTGATTAATTACTCAGTTAACTACAAAATTTCAGTACAAAAATCTTGTCTTAGTTTTTGAGTCCGGCGAGAGTTCTCTAACCCGCAAGAGAAAACTGAAATAATCAGATTCTCTGAAACCCATATATATGGAGAGTTTAAAATACTTTCTGCCAGGACCGCTTTTTTAAGTTTTCCAGATTTTTAAAAATATACAAAATTGAAAATAAGTTTACACTATACAGAGACAAAAGCAACGTTTTTGTTTTGCAGATGTACCGCTGTACCGCTACCTAATTCGCACGAACGTAGCAATGCATTGCTCGATATGAAACAAAAATTGGGACGAACGCGAATAAATTGAACTATTTTTCATTCTCTTATGTCCCGCTGAGACGCTGCCTATCGAAATGAACGTAGCAATGCTTTGCTTAATGTAAAAATTGTAAAAGCTTTCGACGCAAATATTTAGAAAGTGGTTCAATGAATCTTAAATGTGAAAAGTTTGTGCAAAGTTTCAGATCGAACACTTTAATTTGATGTATAATAGTAGATCGCTGCACTGAGAAAAAAAACGCGTTGTAAGAATAAAAATTTTTTTTTGATTACCGTTTAAAAATGTTCGTTTTTAAATCAAGTGAAAAGTCTTAACAAAATGGATTTTTTCATTATACATACACTACGTATAATGGAAATATTCAAATCAAATACGCCCGTATTAAAATGAAGCCTTTTTACTGCACAGATGGCGTTTTGCGCGTCTCGGATGCTTTTTCATATGTAATTAAGAAAGCATATGTATACAAAGCATGCAAAGCGGTGACAACACATACATACATACATTTGTACATACATACATATGTACAAACATGGTACGACATCACGATTGAGAGAAATAGAGATTGCGCCAATCGCGGGACCGCTAATCCGCTCTTTGTGATTTTGACAGAATCAGCTGTGTGCGTGACGTCATCTTGGTGCAATTGTTGATTGTGAGCATACGAAAAAACCAAATAACAATTTTAATATTTGTGCGTTAATATTTCTGCGTGGTTTTAAACAATTATTGAGACATTACAAAGCAAATGAAGTGTGCCGTGGCAAAGTGTAATAGTGAAAACAAAAGGAAAGCGTGCGATATAAGTTTTTTTTCGTTTCCTACGGACGCAAATCTGGCGAAAAAGTGGAGTCAACAGGAGTTTATGGTGGTTGGCTACCGTCCACAAATATAAATATGCACTCTGCATGGCTTTTTACAATGGCGAGTCCAAAAATTCACTTTGCTGCACACATTCATTTTGGTCTACATGAAATTGCAAACACTGTTAATACATCAATTTTTTCATGTGCTAAAAATCGTACTTACCTAAAGGGCCACATGTCCAAAATTATTGCTACGTGTTCCTAATTAATCAATCTTTGTATATTTATTGATTCCTGCAAAATTGGGCCATGTAATATTAAAACTAACACATTTTTCTGCATTGTTTACATATTTTTATATGCGTTTTGGCATTTCTCTCTCGCAATTGCACCAAGATGACGTCACGCAAAAACTACGCTCAAAAATCCTCTCTCATTGGCGCAATCTTGTATTCTATCATTCTTGGTACGACATCATGCACTAATCGCGCGCTGTGATGTTGATTTAAACTCGGCATTTAAAAACACATTTACATGTATGGCTGTAGCTGAGTGTGCAAAGACGCTTGATACAATTGGTTGCTACCAAGAGCGTCCGGGTTCAATTACCATCAGACGGAACATAAAATTAAAATTTTTTCTTCTTAATTTTAATTTCGTATAACGAAAAAGCATCTGTGCACTTCGCAACGACATATTTTATGACGTACATACTCAAATTTAAAACGAGTTGGGTTGGTGCTCTTTCATATGCGTATTTTTTTAAATTTAGCACGTTTTTTTTTTTTAATTCTAAATTTTTTTTTCCTTGTTCTAGAATAATATCTATGTAGATAAATAAAACTTAGTGAAAAAAATCTACATGTGGTCATTGTTGTTTAGGCACAAAATCTTTGGTATAAAACAGGCGTCGGCATTCTAACACATTCAAACGATTCAAAACTGAGACTGTGTGCGTTAAATGCACTGCTCAGCTGCCGCTCTTCGTATACGTGTGAAACACACGATTGAGAGAAATAGAGATTGCGCCAATCGCGGTACCGCTAATCCGCTTTTTGAGATTTTGACAGAATGAGCTGTGTGCGTGACGTCATCTTGGTGCAATTGTTGAATGTGAGCATACGAAAAAACCAAATAACAATTTTAATATTTGTGCGTTAATATTTCTGCGTGGTTTTAAACAATTATTGAGACATTAAAAAGCAAAATGAAGTGTGCAGTGGCAAAGTGTAATAGTGAAAACAAAAGGAAAGCGTGCTATATAAGTTTTTTTCCGTTTACTACGGACGCAAACCTGCCGAAAAAATGGAAGCAGTTCTGCCGGCGAGGACATGCATTAAACACCAAATCGAGCTTTGTGCTATGTGTGTGAGCTATGGGCTTCTACACGGAACTATGTTGGCCTTTCCTTGGTGAATTGTAGTAGGTATATTTCCATGGTGAATGTAGACAGTTGCTGGTTTAGTTTGCTGGCAATGACATACATACAAAAGCAGTTTCTACAGTAAATAGATACATGAACTTCACTACCTACTACTTTTTGTTAGTACCTGATTCTTTTAGTGCTGGTATGAGGTAATGCACCAGTGGATAAGGTCGCCAGGCGCTAATTCAAGCGGCATCTTACCGCGCTGTTACGTACCTAATACAAAACAGTGCCCAAATTATTATACATTTAAAAGTTCAGCTTAAATTATGTGTTACTGACATAGAATATTTGCTTCCAAAAAAGCATGCATCCTCTCGGAAATGGTACAAAAGTCATCAAATAAAAGCTGTGGAGTCAACAGCTGTGGAGTTTATGGTGGTTGGCTACCGTTCACAAATATAAATATGCACTCTGCATGGCTTTTTAAAATGGCAAATCCAAAAATTCACATTGCTGCACACTTTGCAAACACTGTCCATTTTTTCATGTGCTAAAGGGCTACATATCCAAAATTATTGGTACGTCTTCCTAATTAATCAATCTTTGTATATTTATTGATTCCTGCAAAATTGGGCCATTTAATATTAAAATTAACACATTTTTCTGCATTGATTACATGTCAGATTCACAATTTTTAGTGAAACGAAGCCAGTGAGCAATATGAATTGGAGCTCACAAGCCGGCGCTGTTTTCTTCATAACAATAAGTGAGCGCCATTCACACTTGCTTACTCTCCGTGATTTTTATACCCGAGCGCACTTGTGCACAAGGGTATTATAACTTTGTTCACATAACGGTTGTTTGTAACAGGCAAAACGAATCGAGATAGATATAGACAAATGTATACATAAATGATCAGAATGAAAAGAGAAATCGATTAAGCGGTGACTGTCTGTCCGTCCGTCCGTCCGTCCGTCCGTCCGTCCGTCCGTCCGTGCACACGATAACTCGAGTAAAAATTGAGATATCTTAACGAAACTTGGTATGTGAACTTCTTTCGGGCGTAGGACGGATGGTATTGAAAATGGGCAAAATCGGACAATAACCACGCCTACCTCCCATATAACGGTAATTTTCAGAAATACGAAAACTGCGATATTTTAGTAACTACTGAAGATTATTCACTCAAAATTGATATTTACAATAATTTTTAGACGAAAAATAAGAATATTATAAATTTTTGAAAAATGGGCGTAGCTACGCCCACTTATGGTTACATGTGTATATCTTGGCAACTGCTGCACTGATTTCTTCCAAACTTGGCACAGTTGTTGGCGTTGGTACAGCATACCAAATGGCCGAAAATTTTTAAAATAGGACAATAACCACGCCCTCATTCCATATAAGGGTAATTTAGAGAAATACGACATCTTCGATAAATCAGTAAATATTAAAGCTAATTTATTCAAAATTGACGCTTGCAACCATTCTTTGCCAAGAAATACGTTTATGATAAAATTTTGGAAAATGGGCGTGGCACCGCCCACTTATGATCCCATATATGTATCTCGGTAACCGTTCTACCAATTTGTACCAAACTCGGTATGGTTATTGTGATTGCCACATAAAATCAATGCGTTGAAAATTATTGAAATCGGCCTAAAATTACGGCCGCTTTTCATATAACAATAAATTTCAGAAATGCCTTAAATTTCAATATTTCGAAATTCAAGGACGCTAACTTACTCAAAATTGATACACCCCGGCTTGCCATTTAGCGGTAGCTTGCGGAAAGGTGAAAAACATATATTTAATACTTGCGCCGGGTATTTAATGTTCGGCTCCGCCCGAACTTAGACTTTCTTACTTGTTTCGCTTGCTTCACACTTAGTTTCTCGCAAGCAGCTCTACGCTGTGTTTTATTCATTCAGTGCACATCAGAGGATCTGTACATATCGAGCCCTAACCGCCAAAAGGGCGTAAGCGACAAAATGTTCCATTTTTTGATTTTGACAGAAATCGATTACCTACCACCATACGCACCAGCTGTCAAAATCATAGTCCCAAAATAATTATTATCCTAATATTTGAGATCAAAAACGTCGCCTTGTTTTAAGAGACATTTTTTCGTCTTTGTATTATAATTATTTACGAGAAATATTTTTACGTCTTTTCATAATAATTTCATGGGATTTTTTTTTCTCATCTCTCGGGACGTTTATTTTAATACGAAATTTATTTACGTCTTCTCATAATAATTATGTTCATTCTTCACAAAGAATTTCTTTCCATATGTGCACATTTGTGCACATATGTTTGCATAAAATTCAATCATGGCAAAAATATAGCTTTCAGTTGCATTATTCAACAACATTGTCATTATTGTAACACTGAAGTTCATCGCACCTATTTGTTTCCTAAAAAGTGGTTTACTACAGCGTCAGCTTTTGTTACCTCATTCATGTATATATGTATATATGTATTAGCGAACATTTTGGTTCAAATTGTAATTCAATACATAAGTTCATCGCACCTATTGGAGTCAGCTAGTTCATGGGGATTGAACTGTTTAAGGGGGAAGTCGGTAACTGCTCCATTAATTGCTTGAGTATTACAGCTTTTGTATTTATCTTCCGCTTTGACTTGCGGGTAGTTATATTGAGTTTACATACGGTTTTAGTGTTTTTTGAATTATACCACCTATATGACATACTTCGAACTGGGAGTGCTCGGTTGGGAGCCTCAACCTCTTCTGAGCTGCTGACGAAATAAAGGTTTTTTGGGAACCTTGGTCAAGCAATGCTCGGAGTTGAAACTGTTCTCCTCGATGCTCTATTGTCACTATTAAAGTTGGGCAGAAAACTACTTTTTCTTTGGCAATTTGGAGCGAGTTAACATGCACGGAGTTTGAGCAGGTGGGTTGCTTATCCGGCTTGTAGCTTGTTAACTCTTGGGCGCAATGTTTGGTGGTCGGTCGCGTTAGCTGTGGTGTGTTGCGCTGGTACATTATGACTTTGCGTATGGTCATAGGGGATCACTTGCTCTTTATTTTGTAGGTCTGTGGTCCTTTGGGCATCACCACAGCTTTCATTTGTTTGTCGATCGGGGGTGTTTAGGCCACTAGCCTAAACCAAACTTTGAAAGGGTGAACCACCCTATTGTGTAAGTGCACATATAAATATATATATGTAAGCGCACACAATCATGCACATATACGGAGCTGCAGGACTATTTTCCCGCCAAGAAATGTAACTAATTAGCCAGATTTGTTTGAGGGTTCGGCTAGTCAAAAATAGCCCAAGTCATTCCATTTTTATCACAATCGGGCACGGACGCCTTTTAGCCACCAGCCTTCATCTCACACCACATGGTAATATTGTAAAATAGGCTGACTTCCAAAACGTCAATTTCTTTGCATACGTACAAAGTATAATGTTCCATAACGCCGAACTACAAAATGTTGCCAATGTATACTTTTCCAAAACGCATCCGAAAAGATATCGAGACGCATTGCTAGAGCAATCAGCGCATCAGACGCAAAGTTGATGCTTCATTTGTTATTGGTTACCATTGGTGTTAAAAAAAAAATTCAGAAAAATTGTTCCTTACTAAATTCAATATTTAAAATATGAAATGTTTGTATATGGTTGCAATGTGTGGCAACTCAGCATATACAAACAGTTTGAATACCGCAGTATAACAATTTCCAAACATTGTATTGATACGTTTTGGAAGTCAGCCATATTATCCGATAACCAAACAATCTCAATAAACACTTTAACAAGTAATTATTAATTTAAACCAACAAACTTGTATTTTCTTTTCACTCAATTAAACTTGGATGCCCTGCTGGAGTTGCGGGCCACATACGCATCTCAAGTTGACATGGTTCATCTCCGCCGAGAGAAAAAATTACCAGCACATTATCATACAGTCCACTGCATCAAACTCTGGTTGCTAAAAGGCAGAACAGCATTTGAGGAATTCACCTGGAGCACAAATCACATTTACTGGCGCTAAACACAAATTTGCTAAATTCATCTGGAGCACGTATAACAGCCAGCCACTTTTACTGTGCCACCGTCTGCATATTATAAATAAAAATCATAAGGTTGACATTTCTGCACTTTTTTGCACATATACATATATATACGTCTATTTGTGATAGTGCTAAAATACAAAAAAAATATAATGTAAATAAAAAACATAAATCAATATATTTCCTTGTTTCAATATTTGATTGTGAACATATTAACTTACACAAGTGCTTGGTCACTTTTTACATTACACTCACTGCGGTTTGTTAGTTTAACCATTGCCTCAAATCAGTGGCGTAGCCAGGATTTGGCTTTGGGGGGATGAAAAAAGTTTCCATCGATAACTTAAATTTGTGACACACAATGGCTAGAGGCGTCGCCTGAGTGCATTCTTTCATATTTTTATGTATGTGCCAGTTATATCGTTATATATTTTTTATCTATTCGTTTATTCCATGGGGTATTCATGCTTTATTTAAATTTAAAAAATTAAATTACTATACCGTTTTAAAAATCTGAAAATTCACTGCGGGAAATTTCTTAATTTTCTTTTTGTCTTCGCCTTCTCGTTTGTGCCTTTATAAGTTTTGAAAAAAGGTTTTGAACGAACCATTATATCACATTCCTAGGCAAGTTTTGAAATAATATTTTCGGTACTAAATTTTATTAAAACAAAATGTTGAAATCAGCTTCATATAGAAACAGTGTCATCGTTAATTAAGAAAGAGATGTTCTTAAATATCATAACATTACGACACTTACATATTGACTAGATTTGACTATTTATTTTATTATATTTTAATTTCAATTATTTGTTTATAATAATATAGTTTATTCCTTAACAAACACTAAATGAAAATAAGTTTAATCTTTGAACAACATTAAGCAAATCGACAAACTTTCGTAAAAATTTCGGACTTTCTATTTCAATTTTATCTCTTAATATTTTGCAGTTTTTAGCTCATCCAATTTTAGTCTAATAAAGTGCAAATTTAAAGTACTTGTGATTTAAAGTTGATGTATGGTATATTTTTGACGATGTCGGTAATTTTCTTCCATATTTTCTAAGTATGTTCGTCGATTTTTTTAATGAAGAAAATGAGCAACGCCTTTATAAAAAAAAAATATTAAAAATCAACGATAAGCCGCAGCTATGTATTTTAAACTTGCGCTTCATTTGAATTGATTCGGCTACAAAACTGCATACTCAAAATATTTATTTATATCAAATCTAATTAAAAAGCTTTACGAAAGTTCGTTGATTTTGTTAATGTTGCGCAAAGATTAAACCTTGGATTTATACGGAATTTGGCAAACTGCCATTGTATAAACAAATAACTAAAATTATATAATGTTAAGATAAATGGCCAATCTAGTTAACATGTATAAAGTTTTCATAAGCACTTGAATTGTCAAGTTTTAGTACTGAATTCAAAGAAGATGTGTCTTTATCCATTCATAATAACTTAAAAAATTTTTTTTGTTAAGAAGCGTATCTTAAAATATCTGCCTTGACATTTATGTTAAAAGTGTAAAATATGTAAATGTACCTACATAAACTTTCCCGTGAATACCATCAAAGCATTGGTCTTGAAGGGATTCTATGGATGCATGCATGCATATGAGCAAATTAAAAAGTCGATACAACTTACAGTCGAAAAGTACGGTTTTTGTATAGATTATAGATTATTTCCCAACACTGTGGGGAACTAAGCAAAATGGACTAGTGTATTTCGCAAATATTCAAATATATAATCCACTAACCGATAATTTTATATATTCATTAAAAGATAATATGTCATCA
Source organism: Rhagoletis zephyria (assembly GCF_001687245.7). Taxonomy (NCBI): domain Eukaryota; kingdom Metazoa; phylum Arthropoda; class Insecta; order Diptera; family Tephritidae; genus Rhagoletis; species Rhagoletis zephyria. Next base: position 135,610 of record NW_016158034.1, read on the forward strand.
GTCTGAAATAAAAAAATTATAAATCGGAAGGGTAAAATAGTATTGTGTTATTAATTCAAAAATAAAAAGTTTCATTTCACTGACGAAGGGGGGAGATCTATTCCCCCAAATCCCCCCCTGGCTACGCCACTGCCTCAAATTAAACTTCGGCACACATATTTTCTATTGAAATTCTTAATTCAAACAGTTTTCCACATTTGCAAAACACAGATTCAATTTAGGAGCACACTGAATCGGCTTTCACTTTTTTTTCGTGTCACAAATAGTTTGATTTGCTAACTCATCACACTAACAACTAGAGATGGGCACGGGCCGGGCTTTTGGCAGGGGTCCGGCGGGTACTATATATAATAATATATTGTACTTGGGTGTAAGTTGGGTGGCGACCATCTTCTGTAAATACGTATATATACATATAAGTGCAAATACGTGTACACACGCACATACAAACAAAAATAAATAAATAAATTTATACGTTCGCTTCAATTCTGTTGTTATAATCTTTCGATTGTGGTGGTTCTTCCCTTTGTTTATAACATTCGAAAACGTAGTTAAGTTTTCAATTCGTCTTGGGTTATCTTCACTAAAGCAAACAAAGTATGGATAAATTTATTCGATTGGCAGACACTGTGACCGAGTTTGAGGCCGACTACAACGACACCGCCCAAACTGATCACACAAAATATACTCTTTCTATCCAACAAGAGGAATTGAAAGCTATGTGGAGGAAGTTAAAGGCAGCGTAGGAGGAACTAGTACATTCCCATAGGTTAGACGCCACAGGAGTCGCCACTGTGAAACCTAAGTATAAAAGTTCGTATGCTATATACTTGCGCTGCATGTCAAACATGGCAGAACTCCATGCAAAGTTAGTTAAGAGTGACCATGATGTAGAGGATATATCCGCCCATAAATTCAATTACCACGTGTAATACGGACGTATTCAAAGGCGACTATCTCTTTTGGCCGACTTTCCGAGACATTTTTACGGCCATATATATACGCAACAAGCGCCTTACCCCTGTGGAAAAATTGTTCCACCTGAACCAAAAAACTGAGGGGGAATCCAGAGAGATTGTGTGTAAATGTCGCTTAAGTAACGATGGCTTTCAAACCGCACGGAAGAATTTCAATTTCAATTCCTAGTAAACACTCAACTCAAGATTCTGTTTATTCTAGAGGCAGTAGAGAATGAGTGCGGAAACTATTAAAAAATTGCAGCGGGATATTAATAATAGTATCTCGTCCTTACAAAGTCATCAAACTGACATCACAAACTGAGATGCAATCATTACATATCTCTGCTCAACGAAGTACCTGAAACTACCTTAACGTTGTGGGAGCGAACGATTGAAAACAAATATGAAATATCTAAATGGAAAGACATGGATAAATTTCTCTCACTACGATATGAAACCCTGGAAACCGTCTCAGATATTAAAGGCATTAAACCTAACCCACCTTTAAGGCCGCACAATAGTAACCACATTGAAAGCCACCAAAAAGGTTTAAAGTCTTCTCAGGCTAGTGTAGCCAAGTCAATATGCAAATTTTGTAAGGGTAATGAGCACAAGCTGTCGAGTTGCCAGAAGTTCCTCAACCTAGCAACAGGTGATAGAATCACCTTCATAAAGAATAATAATAGTTGCTTGAACTGTCTATCCTCTGGCCACACGATGTCAAGGTGAAGTAGCTAAACGCAAAAATATGTATGTAAGTTGAAGTGTGAATAGAAAAAAAATTATTATTAAATGTTTACAAAATTAACAGATCGAAGATCACAACAAATCGCTCGCAATACGAAAAACTGGTGGAATGCATGAGCGAAAGGCCGGACATTGGTCAAGGCTTTGTAAAAGAAGCTAAAGAGGATGTGGTGAAATTTTGAGAAAGCGTCCCAAGCATTAAATCGGCACAATATCTAGTGAAATGGAGGCCTTATAAAGAGGGAGCTTACATTTTATCATTTAAGCTAAATGGATCAGAACAATCTCCTTTGTATATTAATGCAACTGTTAGGTATTCTTCCTCCTGGGACAAATGTGCAGACAACGTCTTTTCAAAAAATGATTAATTTTTTTTTTTAATTTCACTATTCACTTGCGATTATATTTAATTTGATTTGTTTCTGTCAAAGCAGCTGATTAAGAACTTCGAATTTCACTATTTTAGTTGGCAACGCTTTTGATAGTTACGATCGGATTGCAGCATACCAATTTTCGAATTTTCGGAACGGAGCTACGAATTCGTAACTACGAACATTCGGATTACAGCATACGGGTGTTATATTCAAATAGATTTATTTTGTCAATTTCAATTGTATAACCCCATAAACACTTCATTGGTTTGAATTGCACTTAGCAACATGTGCACAGTTGAGTTGCTGACTGGCAAATTGTTACGCGTAAAAGTCTATCCAGTATAAACTTGCAACTTCCCCTCAACATCAGCTGTATTTTTTTTCTCGCTCGCTCAATATGTTGTTATCATAACTCGTACGTACCCAGCCGGAATTATTATTATTATTGACTAAAATCCAACCTTGGACATCCTCTACGAATACGTAACAGATTCTGGTTGAGAAATATACACTTTTCAGCAATAGTAGTAGGTACATGAACTTTTCACAGAGCAATAAAGACGTCGAAAGTGCTGCGAAGCGGCAAAAACATTGTGTCATCAGGGGTGATCGTACGGCTAAATGCATTATCGGCGAAAAAAATGCTCACTAATACCCTACATCCTTTTCGATACACCCTATATACTCACAAAATAGTTTAAACATGTAATAGAAATAAACGCCTGTGCAAATCATTTTTGTTTTGGTATTTGGTGCACTTTATATTCAGATGGTTATTGTACATGCATACCTTTGTTGGCAGTGATACTGATGATTTTCCAGCCACTTCAGAAACGCTGACATCCATTGCCTTCTCCACAGTTTCTAACGTTTACTAGCCAGAAATCCTTTAGTCGCATACTTTGGCATTTTGTGGTTATATAAACGACATCTACCAACCAGAGCTGTGTAAGTGTGAAATCATTTTCAATTTTAAATCAACAATTTTTTTCTATCCAGTTTTCATTACTTATTCTTCGCTTAGGATTGAGGTTTAAAATTTTTGAATTTTCCATTCTCTCAAAGCAGTTATGAATTCACACATCAACATATTCATAGCAAGATTGAAAAAACCAATGCCCAATCAAAAAAAGGTTTAACACTGAATGAGTATTGAAAAGGCTGCAATCTTTTATGTGTGTGCATTCTTTAACTCAGTACCAATCATTAGTTCAAAGACACCCTGGTAAATAACTTTTTGATAAAAA
>NW_016158034.1:144000-145557 GCF_001687245.7 Rhagoletis zephyria
ATTACCATTTTTTACCAGAATTTCCAGATTTTACCGGAAATCGTACTTGGTTTTCTGGCAACTGAGAGGACAAATAAGAGAGTAAGTAAGGTCATCTATTTGTCAGAAGCTACCTGGTGGTCATTTTTTTAAATGTGTCAAAAGATCCGATGTAGTGTGTTTGACAACCAAATTGTAAACAAAAGAGAAGTGCACTCTGCTAATGCATGTTGAAAAGTAAATAATTCCTTGCTTGAGTGGATGCTAATGAGTTTTGGTTAAAATACAAAACGCTTAAAAAGGTATTAGCCGTGATTTTACGTTTAAAAACTTTAAAACTTTAACACATTACCACCCTATACTCTATATGTGATTGACCATTGAACTAAATCGTTGTTTATTTGGGTAAGATTAAAATATATTTTACTATTCAATATTGGAGTTGGTGTGAAACAAAAATTAATAATTTATTGTTATGTATGCAAATAAGAACTACAATTCTGAGCTTATTGAGCATCTCTTAGTCAAAAACAAAAGCAATTTCGCTTGATCAAGTTTCGAATCTAAGAAGATAATGTTTTTAACAAACAAAAGGTTAATAATAAAATTTGAAGGATTTAAGATATTGCGTGTGGTAGCATGAAACGTCACAATGTTCTTAATTGTCAGGCTGTTGATATGGCTACGAAAAAGTGACAATGGAAACACATAGCTGAAGATTTCATACTTACAGTGGGATAAACTTCAAACCTCTAATATAAATTAGTTAAATTTAGTTATTATTTTTTTTATCAATTTTAAGTTTTCGTTTGGAATAATTTTCATGAACTTATCTATTAGGAGATCTCTTTGGAAAATTACCGTACATCCGATATCTATTGAAATTTTGACATCCTCACTTTTTGGAAAAAGAAGTTCAAGATACAAGTTTATGTGCAAAAAATAAATTAAACAATAAAAGTCTCCTTATATTTATGGAACTTATAATAGAAAAATTTTTATTTCATTACCCAGACTTTATGAATAGCCTACTTTATAACTAATAGTAGAAATTCCGAATTAGTAAGTTCTCTTTTGTGAAAATTTGGGACTATCTTATACGAGTATTGTTGACAAAATGTTAGTCTATGAATGACTAAAAATTAACGAATAAATGGTTAATCGCGATTAATGATTAAAATTAATTAAGCGATCGCTGTGGTGTAGTGGTTAGAAGTGCGCACTCCCATTCCGCAGGGTGAGCGTCCGAGCCCAGTTCCGGCCAACATAAAAAATAAAATGTTTATTGTAATAGTCGTCGGCCCCCGGCAGGAGTCGGCGTAAAACTGTAGGTCCCTCCCCTTTGTGCGACAACATCAAGGCGCATGCCACAATCGGAGGAGTAGCTCGGCCAAACACTAACATATGTCGATGGTCCTCTGCAATAACGGCACAATTCAAAATTTCAGGTTTAGAAAAATACATAATTTGAAAGCTTACAGTATAACTGCATATAATCCGGAATAATTACAAACAAAAAATCTTTAATTGGCTCTATTGAAATATATGAAATTTTTAGTTGTGTCGATATGTAAGCGC
>NW_016158034.1:145582-145846 GCF_001687245.7 Rhagoletis zephyria
AAATTGGTGTTGGAAAAATTCAAAGCCGTTTTCTCAGCTAACGTAGGCTTGAAGACAATAAGGGGTGTGTATAAAATTGTAAAGGGCGAGGAAAATAGGAAATGAACGTCATGTTGTTCGGACGTGTTTTGCTTTGCTCGTCAAAAATTGTTTCTTTGTGATTCCTACAAAGCTAAGCGTGAATGTGACTTTTAAAGTGTGAAACGACATAAGTTCATTACTAAATGAGACAGTGACTCTTGTTAATTTAAATTTCATTATTTT
>NW_016158034.1:145871-167224 GCF_001687245.7 Rhagoletis zephyria
TCATACTTACAGTGGGATAAACTTCAAACCTCTAATATAAATTAGTTAAATTTAGTTATTATTTTTTTATCAATTTTAAGTTTTCGTTTGGAATAATTTTCATGAACTTATCTATTAGGAGATCTCTTTGGAAAATTACCGTACATCCGATATCTATTGAAATTTTGACATCCTCACTTTTTGGAAAAAGAAGTTCAAGATACAAGTTTATGTGCAAAAAATAAATTAAACAATAAAAGTCTCCTTATAATTATGGAACTTATAATAGAAAAATTTTTATTTCATTACCCAGACTTTATGAATAGCCTACTTTATAACTAATAGTAGAAATTCCGAATTAGTAAGTTCTCTTTTGTGAAAATTTGGGACTATCTTATACGAGTATTGTTGACAAAATGTTAGTCTATGAATGACTAAAAATTAACGAATAAATGGTTAATCGCGATTAATGATTAAAATTAATTAAGCGATCGCTGTGGTGTAGTGGTTAGAAGTGCGCACTACCATTCCGCAGGGTGAGCGTCCGAGCCCAGTTCCGGCCAACATAAAAAATAAAATGTTTATTGTAATAGTCGTCGGCCCCCGGCAGGAGTCGGCGTAAAACTGTAGGTCCCTCCCCTTTGTGCGACAACATCAAGGCGCATGCCACAATCGGAGGAGTAGCTCGGCCAAACACTAACATATGTCGATGGTCCTCTGCAATAACGGCACAATTCAAAATTTCAGGTTTAGAAAAATACATAATTTGAAAGCTTACAGTATAACTGCATATAATCCGGAATAATTACAAACAAAAAATCTTTAATTGGCTCTATTGAAATATATGAAATTTTTAGTTGTGTCGATATGTAAGCGCCTTTCTATTATTATTAGCAGGGAACGGATTTTATGGAAATTGCCTTTTTTTCTGCTAAAGAGATAGAGTATATTCGATTAAAAATGTCCACGATTTAGCTTTCCATGATTCCATGTATACACATTTTATGTTGCCTTTTTTTGCCTTTTTTAAGATATTTGCCTTTTTCTGCCTATTCTACCTTTAAAAAAGTGATTATAGCTTTTACAATTTTTTTTTTTTTAAGATAGAAGCGCAGGGACCTCTTGCCAAATTGGTGTTGGAAAAATTCAAAGCCGTTTTCTCAGCTAACGTAGGCTTGAAGACAATAAGGGGTGTGTATAAAATTGTAAAGGGCGAGGAAAATAGGAAATGAACGTCATGTTGTTCGGACGTGTTTTGCTTTGCTCGTCAAAAATTGTTTCTTTGTGATTCCTACAAAGCTAAGCGTGAATGTGACTTTTAAAGTGTGAAACGACATAAGTTCATTACTAAATGAGACAGTGACTCTTGTTAATTTAAATTGCATTATTTTCTATTTTTTCTAAGTTAAATAATGCCTTGCTCTTGTGGCCATAAAGTTGATCGCTCTCAACTAAAAAATAAAATTCAGTGCGCGAAATGCAGCGAATTGTTTCATTTATCATGTGTTGGTTTGCTGCCATCAGATGTAGAATTTCTCTTGAGCTCGGATAAGAGTTTTTATTGCAAAGCTTGCTCGAAGTCTCGCCGTGATTCTACCCGTTCGCCTCCACCCATCGTCGTTTTAGATGGCGGGGCTACCAACATCTCTAACATCACCGAATCTGGTTTGTCTACTAATGCGACTGTGAAGTCGTTTACCACCGTTAAGCATCGCGACAACAATACCAATGAACCTAATAACAACCAGCAAATAACATTGGGTTCTGTGTACAATGTGATCGTGTCTCTACGAGCGGAGAATGCACATATGCTCAATGCCATTACTGCCCTGTGCGAAGAAAACAAGAATTTGGTGAGTATAACAGAAAGTATGCATTCTGATATGCTTGCTATGCAGCGTACTCTGCAAGAAAAAGATGATGTGATTACATTACTCAAGTCTGAGTTTAACGACCTACGTTCGTGTGTTAATGCTGCTGTTGACAAGTTGGTTGATTATAACAAACCTATTACTGTGGCTACTGCTAATGCTTGTCTACCCACACTGCAAATTTCTCCCGATGCTTGCTACTTATCTGCGTCTGTTGATGGTTTGCCGATCAACTTGCAGTCACCTGCTGTCGTCAGTGACGCGCTCTCTTCTGCTTGCTCTCTGTCGGTTCCCGCCAATGCTTTATCATCAGCGGTTAAAGAATCTACTTCTGTTGATGCTCTACTGTCCAACATGCAATCAGCTGCTGTCGATAATGTTGCTCTCTCTTCAGTTAATTTCCCTTCTTTACCAGGTGCGTGTGCTGGTGCTGGTACTGTATCCTCTCTCAAGAGCAAAAAGGCGGCCAAATCGCGCCAACGTTTATTGCCGTCAGCTGAAACTGAAATTACTACAGCATCCCCGCAGCAAAATGCTAGTAAATCCGATTGGATCACTGTATCGAACAGAAACCACAAAAATAAAAATAGTTTGCGTGTGGTTGGCTCTAATGTCAACGTGGATCTCAAAGTTGCTATGCAGACTAGGTGGATTCATTTGGCCTCCTTTATGCCTACTGTTACATCCGACGACATAATAGCCTATGTTGTGAAGCACGCCAATATTGAAAAACAATTTTTGTCATGCCATAGGCTTGTAAAGAAGGGCACACCGGAGCACACATTAAAGCGCGTTAATTTCAAACTGGGTGTTACGGAAAATTTACTGGAGACACTGCTCAATCCGGAAATTTGGCCGGAATATGTTACTGTGCGTCCTTTCCGTTTTTTTCAACAGAAGGAAGATCAAACAGCGAAATCGTAGCTGCCTCTACGTCTGAAAGTCAAAGCCAAAAAAATATCAATGTATATTTTCAAAACGTTTCTGGAATGAGGACCAAATCTAATATTGTAAGCGAATTGAGCTCACAGGAGTTTTATGATGTGTTTGTGCTGATTGAAACCTGGCTTAACACAAATTTCTTCGACTCTGAATTCTTCGACCCTAATTTGTATGACGTTTTTCGGAAGGACAGAGATCCTACTAAAACCGCTTGTAACAGAGGGGGTGGTGTTTTGATCGCTGCAAGGCGAATGCTACGTGCTACTTCGGTCAGGCTGGACAACAATGACACGCTTCTAGATCAAGTTTGTGTCCGTTTATCTGGTTCATTAGGGAAGGTATTCATCTGCGCTTCCTACATTCCTCCAAGCAGTCACGATTCATTGTATAGAGCACATGTTGACAACATCATCTCCTTACACTAATATTGATAAATGTTCTCATTGCATTTTTTCCAGAAAGCTTGTTACTGTAAATACTACTTATTCTATTGCGGGTTCTCAACTGAAGACGGTGAACACGGTTAAAGATTTAGGAGTATTTTTTGACTCAAAACTCACGTTTGCAAGCCACATAAATTTTATAGTGGCAAATTCTTACTCTATGTTAGCATTCGTTCGTCGAAACAGCTCTGATTTCTTGGATCCGTATACACACAAGAAATTGTTTATTGCCTTTGTTAGGTCCCGTTTAGAATATGCTGCCTTTATCTGGCGGCCTGCCCAGGTATCATATATAAATAGAATCGAGCGTATTCAAAAGATTTTTATTAAATTTGCACTGCGATCTTTAAATTTCACACAACCTTTGCCTTCTTATACCTCGCGATGTCTACTCTTAAGATTAGAATCACTTGACAATAGAAGAAAATATCTCTCTTGTTCCTTCATAATTAAAGTCATAACTGGAGATATGGACTGTCCTGATATTCTAAGTAGGATACCTCTCAATATCCCTACTAGGAACTTGCGTCGCTTCGACATATTCTATTTGTATAGAGTTAAATCTAATTATGCCATAAATGCTCCTATCAGTCGAGCTCTTAGTGAGCTTAATCAAATCAATCGAGTTATTGATATTGACCTCTCACTTTCTGGAGGGATATTAAATAATATCCTCTTAAGCTACCTTAATAATAATTGGTAGTTAGATAGTTTCTTAGTAGTCAGTATGAAAATATGTATTCACTGATGATAAATAAATAAATAAATAAATAAATAAATAAAAACGCCCTTATTCCTGATAATATGAACGTTTCAAACGTTCCATATTTAAATTGGGCTCCACTTGTATCAACTTACGTCGAGCGCACATTTAGTACATTCAAGGCTTTTCTTCGCGAAAATCGACTGAAAATGCTGCCAGAAAACTTCAAAGTGCATCTTGTAGTTCAATGTTACTTAGAAACTCGAAAGGATAAAATAGTCAAAGATTCAAAGTACAAATTTTTCATATAATGAAACTAGTTCATAGTTTTTCTCTTTTTACTTGTAATATAAACATTTCTAAAATAAATATATTTTTTGATTGTTCTTCGTATTTTCTGTCTTTTTTTAGTGCCTTATTTTGCTTTTTTGGCAATACCTTTTTTTTTGCCTTTTCCTGCCTTTTTCGCTATTTTGTTTTGCCCTTTTTCGCCTTTTTTGCAATACCTAGCGCCTTTTCCTGCCTTTTTCGCTATTTTATTTTGCCTTTTCCAGCCTATTTCGTTACTTTATTTTGCCTTTTTTATAGGTTTTTAGGTCCTAAAAATCCGTTCCCTGATTATTAGTAATCATCAATACAATTTCAAATTACATAAACCCAGTCACAGCCCTTTTTTGTATTCGACGCTTCCAGAAATCACATAATACATAAAATAAATAAAAGCTGTTTTGATTAATATTACATAAACTGGAAATTGTTAACAATAAGTGCGCTTGTGTACAGAGATTTTAGAACCTATTGAGTTCCTAAAATGTCTGTTTGCAACACATAACAATAAAAATGCACATCAAATTGCTAAGAATGATGCAGGAAATCGATTCAGACATGCCTGTTTAACTGGCCGTGCGTGCACAAAACAAGCACATGTTAATTAAGGGGCTATTCAAGTATTATGTAACCACCAGTGGGAAGGGGGGGTCTTGGTTTGCTTATTTTTAATAACAACGGGCAACATTTCTTCAAATAAGTAAAACATTAATTACACACGCACAAATTTTGCCTGCAATTTCGATCACAATTGAACACTGCACTTCACTCTCGTTTCGAATTTTTGAAAGCGTTTTTTAAGCTATTTAGTGGTTTAATACTTCTTGTGGGGACTTGATATTGTAAAAAAAATATGCGCAATTCGATCCCTAACTAAATTTTTTTGTAAAGAACTCCCGTTTGCTTTAAATTTGCAAAAATACAATTATTTTTTTATTTTGTTTACATCTGTCATTTGTTACAAATGAAGAAAAGTCCAAGAGTTGCCAAGTATAAATATCTTTATATCTATTTATTAAAATAATAATTTACAATAATAATTTATTTAATTAATACTTTATTAAAATACAAATTTGAAGTGCAAATACATTTGTAAAACTGTTTATCACAAAATGTAATTAATTGTTTGCAAGCATACTATAGTTTTCATACATTTTGAGAATAAATAATCTAATATGTGTACATATATATCGTCGTTTAAAGTACAAAACCGCGTATCGTCATTCTGCAAAACCGTGTGACTGACATTGGCTGCCAAAAATTGGATTTGCTCACAAAAGCTCTTGGCTCAATTCTTATCTATTCGTCCTGAAATATTCTAGCCAGAAATACGTTTGGTTTATAAAAAAGATAACCATTTTGAAATATGGGTGACTTTACTCTCTAGAAAATAATTTATGCAATTACGCGGTTTTGCATTTTCTTGATACGCGGTTTTGTACTTTAAACGACGATATGTATAGCATGTACTTACGGCGGCCGCCGTAGCAGAGTGATTACATGTGCGTACTTCCACTCCATAGGACCATGGTTAAATACCTGGTCAGATCATAACCCAAAAGAGCAGTCGTCCTTCGGCACGCAATGCCAAACGTTCGAGTATATTTCTGCCTTGAAAACTCTTCTTATAAAATCAGAACTCATGCCTCAAGTTTGAGCAGAAGTTCGGCCAAACACTTAGAAAAATATTTTAGCACCAAATATTTATTTGTTTACTTATTTTAAGGGAGATGGCAATCTTCTGGTTTCACATTTTGAGTACAAAAATCTCAACCCTGATACAACAAATAGTATTAGTACTGAATGATAATGACAGATTGCATTCCCATAAACGTCCAATCATACATGATTGAGGTTTTTTTTTGCATTCACATTCTCTATGTGAATGGGTGTCAACCATTCCATAACACACTACATATTTTGTGTTTACAATTTGTAACCAATCTCAAGAGTGGTTGTTAAATTTTTTAAATCAAGCAATCACATTTTTGAAACGAAAAAAATGAGAATGCACACTCAATTGATTCAATCTTTACACAGCTCGGCTACCAACGCTACTGGAGATTGACTCCTTTTCCATTCATGGGCGCGCATTGGGTAGCCAGACTACTTAACACAAGTCTTGGCATACATCAAGATAAGCAACCGTTCAGCTATAGAAAAACTAAAAATGCAGATTGGTAGTAATTTTTACGCTGATTTTAACTATATAAATATTATTTGCCGCAATTAAAAAATAGAGTAGGTATAAAAGGCCAAACAAAAAAATTGTGACATTGTAACATATTAGTATTTTCTAAACTGCGTAACCGATTCAAAGGTAATGATGTCAAAATAAAGACAATTAATTTATCTTCCAGCTGATATATAAAATGTGTATGATTTTTTAAACATTTAAGCCAAAAATAATATAAAGCAAAAATATGTCGTAATTTTTTCATAAAATAACCTGTTTTTAGAAAAAGTCCATAATCAATGCTAAAAAAATTTATATCACTTAGAAAATGCAAGCTATTGTAAATGGCGCGATAAAATAAACAATTATGTGTTGCTCTATAATAACAAAGTATATTTTGCATTAAAACTATTCTATGTACACTATTTACAAAAACTCTTACCTATAATAACAAAGAAACGACAATTAAAGTTTATTCCTTTATCTGCCAATTCCTTTTCACAATTTGTAATTATTAAAGAGTATTTTAATCTTTTAACAGCAGGCACTTATTCTACTCTTGACACTTATTCTACTCTTCCTTCTTCTCTTCCACTTTATCATACAATCCGCTATCTACCTTTCCAGTGCTCTAAAGCGTGGCAACATTAAACTTAAAGAAATACAGTTTCTTTACATCTCCCCCCCCAGAGAGAGAAAATTTCAAGTTTTTTATTTTTTATTTTTATTATTTTTTTTTTTGTAATTATATTTTCTAGCCTTCTAATATAGGTATTGGTATGAGCTTGGAACTGTGAAAAAAATTTGATTCTGTTTTCCTGTGATCCGTATTTATCCTGTATATCGAGCTCGAAATCTTTTCAACAATCTCGTAAGGTCCAATTCTCAGTTCATCTAACTTCTTTCTGTTTAATTTGTTTCCATTTTCATGTGATTTTTTTGTGTTTTTTATTGCCAACTCTCTATCTTTCATCCAATCAATTTCCGAACGATCTTGTTTTAATTCTTTTTCGATTATTAAAACATCTGTTCCATAAAGTAAATATCTTGATGCATAACCAGTAACTGAATGTTCTGTCTCGTTGTATTTATTCACACACTCTTGAGCTAACGTTGTCCATGCTATTTTGGTTTTTCTTTCGTTTATTTTGCACCTGGTTTTGTTCATCAGTGTTTGGTCCAGCCTCTCGTTCAGACCATTTGAAAATGGAGCATTAACTGATGTAAACACCATTGTTATTTGTTTCTCTTTTAGGAAATTTTTAAACTATTTAGAATTTATTCCAGGATATTGATCAGTCAACTGCATGTCAATGTCCTCCGTTTTAAATAGTTTGTTTATTAATTTTATAAAATCATTTGCACATTGTGTCTTTGACGTTACAATAAAGGCGTATCTTGTAAAGTGATCTACTAGTAAATGCAGATATTTCTTTGTCGATCTTGATCCTCCAAAACCTCCGATCGTATAGATACGATCTAATGTAGTATTTATCCTGTATATCGAGACTATTTCGAAAGGCTTCGTGGCTGGACCTAAATGAGACTTCAGACCACATTTGCTTTGACCTCTTGTTTTATTTTTTATACGGATTTCACAGCTTCTGCAAATTTTCTTTATATTTTTTGTTAAGTTTTTAGCCATGTATATTGAGCTAAGCTGTTTTAACAGTTAACTCTTATGCACGTCTTTAATTAGTTTTATGCTGAATTACTCTGATAGAACGATTTTCTCTTTTTCTCTAACATTCCTAAAGTATATTCCATTCTTTTCTATTAGCTTATCTTTCGTACATTGAATTTCTTCATTTAAATTTTGATCTGTTAGAATTTCCGTCATTTTTATCAAATTAACAATTTTCAATCGTTCTTCTTCATTTTCATCTGCTTCTAAAACAGGATTTGTGTTCAAACAGTCTGCTTCCAGAATTACTTTTCCCGGAGTGTACATTATTTTAAAATTGTATTGAGATAAGAAATACGTCAATTCTCCCAACTCTTCATCAGGTCTTGATTTTATGTTCAAGTTTTCCAGAGGTTTATGATCCGAAAAAACTTCAAAATTTTTATCCAGTACCCAGTATTGCCAGTATTGGATGGCTTCTTTTACTGCCAAACATTCCAAATATATTGCTTTTTTCCTTTTCTGAACTTCATTTAGCTTCTTCGAAAAATAAGCTGCGGGCTTATCTGTTCCATCTGGTTGCATTTGTTTCAAAATAGCACCACCACCTTTCAAAGAAGCATCTGTATGTATTTTTATTGGCAGGTCGTGATCAAATATTTCCAGGATTGGTTCAGAACATAGTAATTCTTTAACTTTTACGAATGATTTTTGGCATTCCTCCGACCACTCGAAATTTTGATTCTTCTTCGTTAGGTTATATAAACGAGCCAAAATTATCACTCTTATAGGTATGAATTCATGGTAAAATTTTATTTTTCCCAAAAATTGTTTAACGTTAGTATTAGTTTTAGGGATAGGAAAACTTTTAATTGCAATCAAGTTGTCCTTTACTGGTCTTACCGTATTATTCTGTATTACATGACCAAGATATTTTGCTGAATCCGATGCGAATTTGCATTTTGTAAATTTCAATCTAAATCCCTCATTTCTTATCGCCTCCAGGAGCTGTTTTAAATGTTCTATATGTTCCGAAAAAGATTTGGAAAATATTAAAATATCATCAATATAGTTAACAGTGAATTCAGTGAGTTTGTAGCTTCTCAATATATTGCTTAATATTCGCTGAAAAATTGCTGGTGACGTCTTTAGGCCATAAGGTAAGCAAGTCCATTGAAAGTGCCCACTTTGTGTAACAAATCCAGTTTTGCTTCTATCTTCAATTCGAAGCGGGATCGGCCAAAAAGCAGAGTTTATGCCAAGGGTTGTAAAATACTTACAGTTTGGCTGACTTCCAAAACGTCAATTGCTTTGCATACGTACAAAGTATAAGGTTCCATAACGTCGAACTACAAAATATTGACAATGTATACTGTTCCAAAACGCAGCCGAAAAGTTATCGAAACGCATCGCTGGAGCAATCAGCGCATCAGAAACAAAGTTGATGCTTCGTTTGTTATTGGTTAGCATTGGTGTTTTAGAAATGGAAAATTCAGAAAAATTGTTCATTGCTTTATTGAATATTTAAAATATGCAATGTATATGGTTGCAATGTGTCGCAACTCTGCATATACAAACAGTTTGAATACCGCAGTATAACAGTTTCCAAACATTGTGTTGATACGTTTTGGAAGTCAGCCTTTCTTGTTTGTTTGACTAGATCTTCAATTCTTGGAAACGGTTGAGCTTGTGGTATTACTATTTTGTTTAATTCTCTGAAGTCTGCATAGTCTTGATTTTTTATTTTCTTCTTTTTTAAACGCCAAAGCTACCGGTGCAGCAAATGGACTGTAGATTCTTCTATACGATTTTTTCTAATAATTTAGATATTTTGCTTTCAATTTCCTTTCTGTCTTGCTCCGTACATTTATAGGGCCTTTTAAAACAATATTTATCAATTAGTAAATCTATTCTAGCTTCGTACTTTCTCACAGAGCCGATGCCATATTTGTCCTTAGCAAACATAGTTTTATATTTTTCAATAATTTCTTTTATTTCAGACTTCTCATTCAAACTTATATGATTGATGCTAATCTTGAAATTTTCTTCTCTTAAGGTATTGGCCCAATGCAGGCTTGCTTTGCTTGCCTCGCTTTGAGAACTGTCAAAAGTTATTTGGAATATACTAAAATGTATGAAGGCTGGCCAAATTGCAGCTTTGCTTTACTTGCTTTAAGCGCCTCAAAGTTTCAAATAGGCAAATGTTTTATTTGAAAGCGTTTCGTAGGCTTTTGACAAAAAGGTATGTTCCCGTTCTAAATCATTTCAAACAAACTGCTGCATACTTTTATGTACAAAAATTTTTTTACGTAATTAAAAAATATATATATAATATAAGTTATTCAAAGTTTAATAAAAATGATTATATGTTTCCATATTTATATTTAACATATCGCTGGCTGAAAAGTTGCTGAGTCCATTTTTACAAATTTTACAGGAACTTTGAATACAACATTTTGCGTGTTTAAAGCAAAGCAAAACTCCATACGAATCAAAAGGATTCGATCTTTATTAAAAGATTTCGTATTATTTTGGCCTTATCGGATTTTCGGGGCCTCTTCTGGACTTAGAAAATTTGCCTTTCATTGAATATAAATAATAAAAAATAAAACAAGTACATTAATCCTTAATTTCTCTTGCTAGCTAGCGATATTTATGATGTCAAACTACTGGTCAGTCGTCTCTTGAAGAATTGGATATTTTTTTTGTTTTTAATAAATGTACCTATAGTTATATATGTATAATTATCATTCCTTTGAAATGCATTCAAACTCGCATCAATTTAATAATAAATCTGAAAAGATTGGACTGAATTTCTGAGTTATCGTTAGATCCTCTTTTTGAATTAATTTAAATTCTTTAATCATGTCCAACCCAAATAAGAATCATATTTAAATTTTTTTTCATTAATGATATGTACATCCGCGTCTTTTTCTATTTCATAAATTTTTATTAGCAATTTTGTCAAACCACTTGTTTTTTGCACACCATTAATTGTTACTAAATTTGCGTATTTGCAATTATTTTTTGTTTTATTTAATCTTAATAATTTGGAGTTTATCAGAGAAACATTGGAATCTGAATCATAAATTCCAAATATCTACAGTGATTTATTTATTTTCAGTTTGGCTTTAATTAATGGTGTTACAGCTAGTCTTTTGGATCACTCTTTCAATTCAGCTTCTATTTTAGCATTATTCACATGTTTTATATAACTTTTTTTTTCTTTATCTATTTCCTTTGATTTAAACCAGCATACTGCGTCAGAGTGGTAACGGGTTCCTTTTCCCAGTTTTTCACAGATTTCACAAGCAATTTGTTTATTACTTTTCTTCTTCTGATCAAATTTTCTCTTAACCATTAGATGTTCCAACTTTCCAATTTCATTGTACAAATCTTGGGTTTCTTTCAGACTTTCCCTATCAATCTTGTCGGCCACATAATTAGGCAAACCAATTGCTATTAGATCAATCAGTGATTGCTTATCTATTGACTTTCTTATTTGTAATAATAATTTTTCCTTCTTCAGCGCATATTCTAGTAAATAGCCCGTTTGATATTTAAATTCAAAAGCGTATCTAATTGGGGACCAGCCTCTATTTCCGAATGCCTCACAAAATTTGTCTTTCCATTTACTCCATTCTGATTCAACTGTGAATTTTAATATCATGCAACTATACCAATCTGCAGTAGATTTTTCAAGAAAAAAATTAAAAATTTCAATCTTCTTCCTGCCCTCTTCTATCAAACAGCGTTCATACTCTTTCAAAATCATTTATCCATTGAGCGGCGTTAGAATTTTTCCCTTTCGCTATTTTGCTAAAATTCTGGACTTCAGATTTTTGTTGTCTATCCTCCAAAACTTTTTCCAATAATTTCTTGATTGTTTCATCTGAAGTACTCGTTGTAGTTTTTTCGGTTCTTTAATCCGTTATCTCTTCTAAATACATATTATCGAAGAGCAAGTTACCATCTTCATCAGATAGACTGCAGCCAACGTGTCAACGTTATCATACTTTTCTAAATTGATTCCTCTTTTTAACCGACTTCCAAAAAAGGAGGAGGTTATCAGTTCGTCGGAATCTTGTTTTTTTTTTTTATGTATGTTACCGCATAACTTTGGACCAAGTCAACCGATTTCGATAATTCTTTTTGCATCGGAAAGGTAGTGTCTCAGAGGTGGTTGAGATCCGATCAGTGGATCATGAGATATATATATATATATATATTTTTTATATGGGAGTTGAAGTCGGTTTTTTTTTTGCTAAAAATTACTTGTTTAGTGTAGTTTTCACTCGACCATAATTCTGTGTTGTTATCAACTCTTTGTGTAAGTTGGTTAGTTGAAGTTCCTCTGGTAAAGCAAAAGAGCGGCCATCTGGTGTACCTATTGAGGTTATGTACAGCACGTTTGATTTTCCATCATTAGATGCTTTTAGTATAAAGTCAAATCTTAGTTTTTCCATTTTGTTGTATCAATAAACGAAATTGTCGTTTTATAAGATTAATTGATAAAATTTTAGAAAGGCGCGATAAAATAAACAATGATGTGTTTCTCTATAATAACAAAGTATATTTTGCATTAAAACTATTCTTTGTACACTATTTACAAAACCTCTTACCTATAATAACAAAGAAACGATAGATAATTACAGTTTATTCTTTTATCTGCCGATTCCTTTTCACAATTTATAATTTTTAAATAGTATTTTAATTTTTTAACAGCAAGCACTTATTCTACTCATGACACTTATTCTAATCTTCTTTCTTCTCTTCCACTTTATCGTACAATCCGCTATCTACCTTACCAGTGCTCTAAAGCGTGGCAACACGCTGAAGGCCGCCTATACAGGAAGGTGTTCTCTGCAAAATGTGTTTAGCTCCGCTTCTTCGGCAATACAGAAAGGAGAATTCTACTTTGTAAGAAGTTCTGGGCAAAAGAAACTATGATATCACCCACACTTGTCACTTGCTTGTAAATGCTTTTAATTTTTTTTATCACTGAACTCTCAAACCTCAAAAGTAGATCATAAGAAAATATGTATATCAAATTAAAGGTAAGAGCTTGCACTTTCTAAATAATATATGTTTTTAGCATTAAACATTCACTTTTTTCTCAAAAAGGCTATTTTATGAAAAAATTATAAAATTTTATTTGTTTTTTCATGTTTTTGGTTTAAATATATAAGCAAGAAAACACATTTTATACATTAACTTAAAGATAGAGTAATTGCCTTTATCTTGATTATATCTTCTTTACTTTTTAATTGCGGTGAATAATATTTATATAGTTGAAATCATCGTAAAAAGTACTATCGGTCTGCATTCTTAGATTTCCCATAGCTGAACAGTTGGTTATCTTGATGTGTTCCGAATTCTTAAAGGTTGCATGTATTATTACAACTTCGCTATCGAAGTGAAGTCCTGCAAGTTTTACTGCAACTGCTGAAGTTTTATTTTGACATAAAATGCATTTGCAGCATTGCAATACTGAACCTAAAAAATATAAACTTAATTAAAATATAACTATTTGCGCAATTTACTCTACTTACAATTCACATATAGCACGTCCTCNATGTCATTCAGGAAATTGCCACTGCAGTTTAACTAGTGATGGCAAAATAAGTTTCATTATACCTTTTTCAGACTTGCTTAAGTTGAAAGTACTTTCGGTACAAGAACCCAAGTTGAGCACATTTGCAATATAACTTTGCAACCTTTCTTGAAAAACCATTTCAATACATTTCTTAGCCAAATATAAAAATGTATAAACCTCTACTTGGTCTGTAGGCATATTTATATACATACATACGTAGGTAAATTAAGTGCCAGCTACAAAACGCAATTTCCCATCTCTTAGCAAAGCACAGCTGTCAAGATCAGCGACACTTACCGTAATCATAAGAAAAATTATTAACGATAGCAAGGAACGCCACCACATGTTAAATAGAGGGAAACTTTTCTTTTTGGAGGCTGGCCAAGGTGTTAATTTTCATATAAACACCAATTACTCTTAGGGCAAGTTTCAAATGAAAATTTAATTGAGTTGAGTTTCTGAGTGTTATTTAAATGGCAATATCAGCAGTTTGAATATATATACATATTAGGCCGGGTCGATTTGTGGGGAGGCAAAAAAATCGCCCATTGCTCTGTGAAAATCATATTCTAGGGATCAAAATAAGAAACTTTGCCGAAGGAACCATACCTCTAAAACGAATTCTGATGTCCCCCAATTTGGGTCGAACTTTTGGGTAGGGGCAAATTTTGAAAAATTCCACTTTGACCCATTTAGAGTGCTCCAATCGAGTCCAAATGTATGACCGACCCCCACTAACTTTGGAGGCCCGACCCACCGATGCCAGTGGCACACCCCCTGGAACCCCCCTGGGGGTTCACCATACAAACATTTCAAAAAATCGCCGGTTTTGCACTTTACATGAAAAAATCAGCGAAATGCCTATGTTTTTTCTTTTTGGAGTTTATTTTTCTCTTTAGAAATTTATTTAGTCAGAACATATGTAAATGAAAAAATTAATTTAACTTAGTAATAGAAAAGAAATTAAAAAAAATTATTAGAAATTAGCGTTTTTACAACCCTTTTAAAACCAAGGCATCACTGTGATGCATTTGCATGTCGTAAACATAGTTGTGTGGGTTTTTTATTCAACCGTTTTAAAAAATGAAGGTATCACTGTGACACAATTGCAAATCGGAAAATTGCTTGTGTGCGTTTTTTAAGACACAGCTGCATGTCGTAAACTTACTTGTGTAGTTTTTTTATAGCACCTACTTAAGAAATGAAGGTTGTTTTTACAACCCTTTTTGTGGGTATTTTAAGGCACCTTCTTAAGAAATGCGCGTTTTTTGCAACCATTTTAACAATTAAGGTATCACTGGAATGCACCGCAACCCTTTTAAACAATGAAGGTATCACTGTGACACAATTGCAGATCGTAAAATTGCTTGTGTTGTTTTTTTAAGCCACCACAAGACACAGCAGGTAGAATTGAAATTACCATTTCATTCTTATTACCTCGTCTCGTAGACCATATATAACGCAACAGTTTTTGTGAATGCATTAAGTCGTTGTGAAGAACTCAAAGTGTGAAGTGCTAATTTCAGATAAAAAAAAATTTCAAAAAAAATAATAAGTGAAGTGACCATTCCAAATCAAAAAGTTTACAATGAATCCACCATCCTCTACACCGCAAGATGAAGCAACTACATCAACAACTATCGAAAACCCAATGAGTCATATACCCAAGCATGATGTTACTGTTTTTGGTGTGTCTACTGATTTAACTGATCTTAATTTACCAACCCATCTGGATATCTTGAGATATTATTTTTACTTAAGCGAACGTGCTAAAACAGAACAAAAAAAGTTTTCCCATAAATCATTCACTATTCAAGTACAAGATAAGTTGATTGGAATTTGGGAAAAACTTGGTATGGAAATAATGCTGAAAAAAGTGTATTTAATAAATTGAATAAATTGCTTGACAAGTATCAAGAGCAAATCAAGAGAAGAAACAACACCCAACAATTTACAGAGTATGTAAAATCTCTGGAAACAATTTTTTACATTGGAACATGTAAATGCGATTTGAAGGCAGCTCCATGTGCATGCGGCTGGGTTCCCGAACGCCTCAAAGAGTTCATGCACGATCAACATAATCAGAGAAGACTAACAATGGATGCATTTGTGATGGAAACTGAAGAGCAAGGAGCAACGTCTATGTCATCAATGCCAACATACCAAGATCCCGATGATTCAACATACGCACCGCCACCGGTTCAAGAAGATATGGATAGAAGCACAAGTTCACAATACACAGAGAGATACGATTGTTTTAACTTTGCCTTGGTATGTGACAGATTTGGTGTGCCTGACAGAGTAGCATCAGCATTGGGAACCGCTCTTTTGCAAGATTTTAAAATTAAAGATAAGCATGGGAAACCTCTCATCATGGATAAATCGAAAGTTCGCAGAGAAAAAGAGAAATGCAGACAAGAAGTGCTTCGCAAACGGTTAGATGATACCAATTTGTTAGCGTTTTCATTCGATGGCAGAAAAGATGATACTTTAACGATAGATAAAATTGATGAGAAGTATCATACTAGGATGGTAAAAGAACCTCATCTTGTTATTTTGAGAGAACCCAATTCTGAATTGATTGGTTACGTAAGACTGGAACATGAAACCGCTGAATACAAAACAACCAAATTAAATGGTTTTTTCAACGATAAAAATATATCACTGGATGCATTAATTGGAATATGCACTGACGGTGAGCCAACAAACACTGGCCCACACGGTGGAATTATACGACGATTCGAATTGCTGTTAAAAAGACCATTGCATTGGTTCGTTTGCCTTCTACACTTCAACGAACTTCCGTTTCGGCATTTGTTTGAAGCTTTGGATAAATCAACCAGCACTGGACCAAGATCGGCAACCGGAAAACTGAGCCGTCAAATCGAAACTTGTGAAACTCTTCCGGTAAGTTATTGCTATCACTCATTTATTATAATTGTCAACCATTTTTAATTATTTTATTATTATATATTTTCAGGTGGTGGACGGCTTCCAGAAAATTGAGTTGCAAAATATGCCCCCTGCTCCAGAAAAAATTGAATTTTCCACCGATTCGAAGTACTTATACGACATGGCCCATGCAATTTCTAGCGGCGTGGTTCCGGTGGATCTGGCTAACATCAAACCAGGGAAAATTGTACATTCTCGGTGGCTCACCAAGGCCGCTAGATTATTGCGATTATATGTGACAACGGAAAATCCAGATGCAAATTTAAGAATTCTGGTTGAATTTATAATTAAATGTTATGTGCCAATGTACTTCAATATCAAGTATTACAGCTCTGTCGTGTACGGCAGTGCATTATTTTTCAAGTTCATTGGTTGGTCACGATTTCTAGAACCTCGTTTACGCAAAATTGTCAATCAAGTAATTAAAGATAATTCATATTATGCGCATTCGGAAAATATCTTGTTATCAATGTTGTTTGATGATAGCAAAGAAAAGCGCGACTGTGCCATCAAGAAAATTCTACGCTATCGAACCGATGTTGACGAGCCAATGGAACTTAGAGTTTATAAAAAACCAGATATAAACTTTAATTGCACAAGTTATACGGAAATGATCAATTTGAATGATATAAATATCGTATTTGAACCACCATTCACGCGAAGCATTCCGTACGATACATTGAAAGAATATTTAAATCAAGATGATCCACCGTTTAATGATCCAAAAATTCCATCACACATACAAGGAACGGAACGACATGTTCAATTGCTAGCTAGCGTTTCCAAACGGGTTATACCGGAAAATGTAGAGGCTGTTATGGCGACGACATTAGAGAGCCGTGCGAAATTGCCCAGACTTGAAAGTAAAAAAGACTTCAAACAATAATTTTTTTTAGTTTCTTTTCTATAACTCACTTAAATTAATTTTTTCATTTACATATGTTCTGACTAAATAAATTTCTTAAGAGAAAAAATAGATATTATTATAAATAAATAATAAATATTATTATAAATAAATAAATAAAAATAAAGAAAAAACATAGCCATTTAGCTGATTTTTTCATGTAAAGGCCAAAAATGGTGATTTTTTGAAATGATTGTATGGGGAACCCCCCAGGGGAGTTCCAGGGGGTGTGCCACTGGCATGGGTGGATCGGCCGTCCAAAGTTAGTGGGGGTCGGTCATACGTTCTAGGCACACAACCGCCGGACGTGGACCGGACAGAACTTTGTCTGCCTTGGGAGACCCGCACTACAATAGCCCAACTTCGCTCTGGCTATTGCAGCAGGCTCAACAGCTACCTGAGCAGAATCAACGAAGATGTGCCCAACCAATGCCCGGCATGTGGAGGCGCCACATGACTCCCGGCACCTCCTCACATGCCCTGAGAATCCCACTCAGCTAACGCCCCTGTCCCTATGGAGAGCCCCTTTGGAAGTAGCACACTTCCTGGGCCTCCCCCTAGCTGAAATAGACGACAACGTTGATGGATGAACCGCCCCGAACGGGGCTTAGTAGCCGCTACAACAACAACATGCACATATACAGTGCTTAAAGATATTTTCCCGCCAAGAAATGTAACTAATTAGCCGAATTTCCCCTCAATACAATTCGCTGTTTGAGGGTTCGGCTAAACTAGTCAAAAATAGCCCAAGTCATCCCATTTTTATCACAATCGAGCACGGACGCCTTTTAGCCACCACCCTTCATCTCACACCACATGGTAATATTGTAAAATATACTCCGATAACCAAACAATCTCAATAAACACTTTAGCAAGTAATTATTAATCTAAATCAAGAAACTTGTATTTTCTTTTCACTCAGTTAAACTTGGATGCCCTGCTGGAGTTGCGTGCCACATACGCATCCCAAGTTGACAGGGGATAATCGATTTATTAAAGCTTTCATGTATGCTAGCCTTTTTGGAATGGTGACAGGCAATAAGGTCAATAGACTTTATTTCCCACCCTGGTGCGAAATAAAGTCAATTGACATTATTACCTTTTCAAAAGCGAAATAAAGTCAACAGAAATTTGGAAATAAAGTCATTGGCGCTATTTCCTCATTCAAATGGAAATAGCGTCAACAATGCTTAAAGTATGTATGTATTAATAGAAAAAAATGTTGTTCTTACAATAAACATTGCCCCGTTAGTGTTGTTTTTCTATAGATGAAAGAGGTTGTTGCCAAATTTTCAGTGTTGTGATAATAATCCACACACAATCATGAACTACCTNAAATATGATTTAGTTAAGGCTGCAATTTTACCCATCGAGGCTCTGATAGTCCACAATTATCAGGTTACATTGGCAGAACGATCAGCCGGTAGTAAAAGGGTGGCAGAACGCCCCAAACGTGTGATGAGAGCAATGCAATTTTTATTATTTAGTTAAGTCTGAAATTTTCATATCTTATTTTTTAAACGCTTCCAAGTCTAAAATTAAATTGTGAGGTCGAAGGTATTAACTACCTGGCAGAACGATCTAAATGTCCTTTTCGCGCGCCTTGATTTCGTATGGTTTGCGGTTAAATTTATTTGGTTATGAATTTTTCTAATAAAAATATTGAATATCTGATGTGTATTATTTAGTATCTTATTAATTGAAACAACCATTTAATGATTTGGTTATAAATATCGATAACAAAATCGATAAATATCGATATTAAAATCGATAACAAAATCGATTAATATCGATAACAAAATCGGCAAACATCGTTAAGAAAATCGATAAATATCGATAGCAAAATCGATAAATATCAATAACGAAATCGATAAATATCAATAGCAAAATCGATAAATATCGATTACAAAATCGGTAATAAAATCTATAAATATCGATAACAAACCCGATAAAAATGTCGATTACTTACAATTCACATATAGCACGTCCTCGTGGTGGTTAGATTACTGAATGATATTTATGTCATTCAGGAAATTGCCACTGCAGTGTAACTAGTGATGGCAAAATAGGTTCCATTATACCTTTTTCAGACTTGCTTAAGTTGAAAGTACTTTCGGTACAAGAACCCAAGTTGAGCACATTTGCAATATAACTTTGCAACCTTTCTTGAAAAACCATTTCAATACATTTTTTAGCCAAATATAAAAATGTATAAACCTCTATTTGGTCTGTAGGCACATTTATATAAATACATACGTAGGTAAATTAAGTGCCAGCTACAAAACGCAATTTCCCATCTCTTAGCAAAGCACAGCTGTCAAGATCAGCGACACCTACCGTAATCATAAGAAAAATTATTAACGATAGCAAGGAACGCCACCACATGTTAAATAGAGGGAA
This sequence comes from Rhagoletis zephyria, assembly GCF_001687245.7. Classification (NCBI taxonomy): domain Eukaryota; kingdom Metazoa; phylum Arthropoda; class Insecta; order Diptera; family Tephritidae; genus Rhagoletis; species Rhagoletis zephyria. The sequence goes on from NW_016158034.1 coordinate 165,789, forward strand.
ACTTTTCTTTTTGGAGGCTGGCCNCTTGTAAAATAAGGTAATTGTAGGGCCAGTGCAGGTAAACGTAATACTTTCTTTGATAATTGATACTAGTTGCACAATTTTTAAGGCAGGTAACGCCGATGTGCAGGTATGTTGAATGCATCTACCGGAGTAGTTTCCTTATAAATGTTAAAAATAATGCCTCTGATGCGCATTTTGGGGTAGGTATCTTAAATGTGCACTTAAGCATAAAGGCAGCAAAGCAAAATATACTGTATAAGAACTACATACAGACTAATTTCTACTCATCACCACAATCATGTTATCACCTATGTTTACGAAATTAGAGATACCGTGCGTGGCATCAAATTCGCCCCACATAAATAAAAATACGCATGTAAACGTTAATATCACGCAAGTTACCGATTTCTTCGACGCATAACTTCGTAGGTACCCAAACCCAGTATACGAAGAAAAAAATATATAAAAATAAAAATACATAAATAGTCACCTATGTATGTACAACGCGGCCTTTCCGCCCTATAACACCAGCGGATCGGAAACTTGGGCTTTCCGACCCAAGAGAATACAGGCAAATACGAAAACGTGGATCTGAATCTCAGACTTTTCGACCACGTTCAAAAAAATAAAAAGTGCTATGGAGTGGAAACCAGGACCTTCCACCCGCAGCCTACATATGCGCTTACATAATTTTAACAAATACAGCATCAATGTAGACTGGAGACTCGGCCTCGCCAGCTACTTACTGCGTGAATTTATTATCCATATGCGCAAAGAAATGTTTAACCACGTCCTTTCGTGCTAACCTTTTTTCCTATATCCAGGAAGCCGAATACAATTTATATATATTTTTAAAATTTATTTCTTAATGTAGGTGTAGATGGTTGAATTGCTCGACAGATGTTGCTTATAGCAAGAGGGCCAGCATGTTTAGGCCACTAGCCTAAACCAAACTTTGAAACGGTGAACCACTGTATTGTGTAAGTGCACCTACACCTATAAATATATATATGTAAGCGCATACAATCATGCACATAAATAACGTTTGATGGATTTCGCCGACCTAAACGGGGTTAGATGTGGCCATCCCAGCGGGCAACTGCTCGCGGAAGAGCCCTCGCCACGGCACGTCAGGAGGCACCTTTACGAACTGACAGACGAAGTCCAGAGGTATATCAAACAACCTCTGGACCCGTCAACTTATCGACGGACCCTGAACGGCATTCACAGGGAATCAGTCTCAAGTTATGTAGACTCCCGCCCTGTGAATGCCGTTCTAGGCACACAACCGCCGGACGTGGACCGGACAGAACTTTGTCTGCCTTGGGAGACCCGCACTACAATAGCCCAACTTCGCTCTGGCTATTGCAGCAGGCTCAACAGCTACCTGAGCAGAATCAACGAAGATGTGCCCAACCAATGCCCGGCATGTG
>NW_016158034.1:170356-170693 GCF_001687245.7 Rhagoletis zephyria
CGCCAATGTGCAGGTATGTTGAATGCATCTATCGGAGCAGTTTCCTTATAAATGTTAAAAATAATGCCTCTGATGCGCATTTTGGGGTAGGTATCTTAAATGTGCACTTAAGCATAAAGGCAGCAAAGCAAAATATACTGTATAAGAACTACATACAGACTAATTTCTACTCATCACCACAATCATGTTATCACCTATGTTTACGAAATTAGAGATACCGTGCGTGGCATCAAATTCGCCCCACATAAATAAAAATACGCATGTAAACGTTAATATCACGCAAGTTACCGATTTCTTCGACGCATAACTTCGTAGGTACCCAAACCCAGTATACGAA
>NW_016158035.1:0-36793 GCF_001687245.7 Rhagoletis zephyria
AAGTTTGAAGTGTCTAGAAAATACCATTGATTTTTTTAATTTTTCTGTTGCGGTGTTGCACACTTTCTTCCATATAACGAATGTACGCATTTTATGTTATATGGATGAATGCGCGTGTAGCGTTGTTGTTTTTTATTCCAATATTTTAAATTAAGCTTTATTTTATAGTTTTTGTTAGACAATGATAAATGATGTACACAAATTTCAGTATGGAAGAAAAAGTGCAACACCTTCAACGAAAAAAGTTCTCAAAAATCTACGCGAATTGAATGTACTATCTCGATCATTTAAACATCTCGGACTCGCCCACCACTAAAAATTATTATTTAAATCTAAAGTATATATTAAATGATATTTAAAATTTGCTTTAGAGATGAACTTTCGACAAATTTGTTTAAACAAAAATGTTAAGCGCATATGCAAAATGTGGAAGCGAGATTCTTCTGCTTGCGTTTCTATGTTTATATCATTTATCAGTTTAAGCACATACGAATAAATGTAAAAAAAATATTTTTAATTGCGGATCCGAAAGAAATATTTATTAGTTGCATTGAGTTTCGCAAAAATAGTGCCGAAAATCAGTCGATTGTGCTGAAGGTGCCGGCTGCTTCCGTAAGGGCCGCAAATGGCACAATGTACACTCATTTTCCATCACTGTCACACATACAATCTCACTATTCTGTTGACTTCGTTTTCCCCTTCCGTCAACTTTTTGCTTCCGTGCTTGCCCAGCAACACTGTGCAAAGCTTTGCACGCGCAGTCGCCCGCGACACATATGTGCTGATTTGGGCATCCCTACTTTACTACATCAGGGATGATAAATGAGTTTTTTAATTTTGTACCAAATGGCCAAAAAAAGCGTACTAAATAAGCCGAGAAAGTACCAACATTTAAAAGACCATACAAACATAGTTACATACACATGTTTTTAGATTGTCTGTATAAAATCATGATATAAAACATGGCGTGTCGAAGGTGCAAACCATAAGTGCAAATAAATTGTTTGAAAAGGCCACCAAACGCCAAGGTAATCAACAAAAGCATACAAGTTATACTTATTACCTAAGTGCTAGTAATACAAAAATTAAAAAAAAAAAACCGTTGCATTTAACGGAATGGAAGTTTTACAAAAACTTTCCTTTTATAGAAATAAACAAGTTTATAGCAGTGCTCTTGCAAAGTGGGGGAAATCGAGAGCGCAAAATGACACTGAAATCTGCCACTTTCTGCTGGAAAAAATTTTACCGTCGAAAACTTACAAGTAAAAAAGTCTTCTGACCATAAACATGTGTTCGTTAATAAACAAAAGAAAGGAATACAAGTTTAGTTTAGTTAATTTATTATTAATCTCTAATTTTCTAATTTCCGGCCGTCAACTATGGCTGCCGTATACGATTTTTCAATTGTACCATATTTTTCCCAGAAATATACCAAAATAGATAATAATGCTGAAAGGTTCTGACCGAATTTGTCAGTTGATCGTTAAAACGAAAATGGGATAATTTTATTAATTTATAGCTATATCTTCTTAATTTTTTTGAAACAAGGAAGGGTGCTTAGAGGAGATTCTTCTGTTTTTGAACGCGTCATAATGTGGTATCAAAAATATTTGTTAGAAAAAAACTTATTCATTCCGAGATAATTCATTTTTATGTTAAAAACATTTTTCCTATACAAAAGTATTCAATAGTAAAAAAATTCCAAATTGGGGACAATGCACCAAGCGGATAATAAATTACCAAATGAACCACCTATTACAACTGTGAAAGTTATCAGCTGTTTCAAAGATTACAAGTTTTTGCAAATTTTGCAAACTGCTGTTGTTGTTGTTGTAGCGGCTACTAAGCCCCGTTCGGGGCGGTTCATCCATCAACGTTGTCGTCAATTTCAGCTAGGAGGAGGCCCAGGAAGTGTGCTACTTCCACAGGGGCTGTCCATAGGGACAGGGGCGTTAGCTGAGTGGGGTTCTCAGGGCATGTGAAGTGGTGCCGGGAGTCATTCTGGCGACTCTCCACATGCCGGGCATTGGTTGGGCACATCCTCGTTGATTCTGCTCAAGTAGAAGTTGAGCCTGCTGCAATAGCACGGTGGAACAAATTCAGGTTAGCAAAAGTTAGGTCGATTCTGAGAGTGAGGGGTGAAAATATAGGCTAAATTAGAAGACCCGTATCGCGGCGTTTGTTTATGTTAGTTCGAATTTTTTTTATCGACCTTCGAACTTTGCAGTCAAATGCCGATTTTCAGCATATTGTTTATATGGTTTTTTGGCTATAACTCGTCGACTAATTGATATTTTTTCAATTTGTTAAAGCCAGACTATTGCTAGAGACCTGTGCAACAATTAAAATTAAAAAAAAAATTTATTTAGAAAAATTTTGTAGTGCATTTCCGCAAGCAGCTGTCCGCTGGGATGGCCACGTCTGTGGCTCCCAGCAAGGAACTGCTTGCAGAGCATTATGTTATGCTCCTTTACTGGGAGCATCTGGGCCTCGTCATGTAGGTGGTGTTGGGGCATCATCAGGAGGCATCTTGTCGCAATTCGTAATGCCGTGTTTTGGCAGGTCTGTAGCTTCATCCACTGCGTCCTGCTAGTCTCCGGCGACCATACGGGCGCTGCATGGTTTAGAACCGACCGGCCAATTGCCTTGTATGTTGCCAACAACGTTTCTTTATCTTTGCCCCAAGTGCTGCCGGCCAGCGACTTGAGGACATTGTTGCGGCTCTGTACTTTGTTGACAATTGCGGTTGTATGCGCCGAGAAGGAGAGCAGACTGTCGAAGGTAACTCCGAGGATTTTCGGGTTATTCACCGTCGGTATTGTTACGCCATCGACGTGAATACCCAGTGGCAGTCTGACCTCCTTCGTGCAGGTGGTGAAAAGGGTTGCCGGGGATTTCGTAGGGCATAGGGCAAGGCTCCTTGCAGTGAAGAGGCGGGAAAGTTCGGAGAGGTACCGTTTACTTTCGAGCACAAGTCATCAATTCCATTCCCAGACGCCATGATCGAACAATCGTCAGCGTAGGAGACAATCGCCCTCATTGCGAGAGCCGTGTCGAATGCAAGTCGTTTTTCGAGNGGGATTTCGTAGGGCATAGGGCAAGGCTCCTTGCAGTGAAGAGGCGGGAAAGTTCGGAGAGGTACCGTTTACTTTCGAGCACAAGTCATCAATTCCATTCCCAGACGCCATGATCGAACAATCGTCAGCGTAGGAGACAATCGCCCTCATTGCGAGAGCCGTGTCGAATGCAAGTCGTTTTTCGAGAGTCGAGTCGTATCTTAAGTTTCACGCCATTGCCTAAAATTTCCACTCGACTAGTGTATTAAAGTGGGAAAACTTGGCAGCACTGTATAGTTTACGACGATTTTCGTCGTTTACTTATTTCAGCACGGCTGTATACAATGCCAATATTGTCGAGTCGTAAAATTGAGCCTAATTTACGACTTACGCAATGAGGCTGTATATAAACACCCTCTGGTGGCTGAGGAAGCTTTGCGATGTAATAATTAAACAGTAGCGGGGGCAGGACACCACCCTGTGTTACCCCTGTTTAATTTTACGTGGCTTACTAGTTTTGTCTCTGAAAATTACTGACGAGTGTCGACCACTCAGGTAATTCGCCGACCACCGTTTGAGTCCCTGTGGGAGTGAGGAGGCCTCTATATCTTCTAGTAGCGTTGAATGACTGACAGTGTCGAACGCCTTGGACAGGTCCAACGCTACTAGAATAGTTCTCTCACAGGGGCGGTTTCGGTTTAGGCCACGAGTTATCTGAGTGTTTATGGCGTTAAGTGCTGTTGTTGTACTATGCACTTTACGGAACCCATGTTGATGCTTCGCTGGGGTCAGGTGGTTCGTGAAGTACGGGAGCAGCAGGGCCTCGAGTGTCTTCGCTACCGGGGAAAGGAGAGTTATCGGGCGATAAGACTCTCCTTTGTTGGCTGGTTTCCCCGGTTTGAGCAGTGGGACCACTCTCCCCATTTTCCAGATGTCTGGAATGACGAGAGTGGCCATAGACAGGTTGAGGACCTCCGTTAGGTATGCTATTCCCGCAGGACCCAAATTATGCAGCATCAACATGCATATTCCGTCGGGTCATATGGCTTTGGAGGCTTTCGCCTTCCCGATGGCTACCCTTACCTCACCGCTGGTGAAAACAAGAGGCGCACTAGGTTTTGGCATTTTGTGCAGCCTTCTGGTCACTCGACGTTTGGCTTTATCCACCGGAGGATGCAGAATGAACTGCCGGCTAAAACAGCTCGCGCATCTCTCCGGATCCGACGAAGCGTGGTCACCAAAGTCTATCTCGACTCTGTCGTCGCGCTTCGTCGGGTTGGACAACGACCTCACGGTTGACCAAAGCTTGCTCACACCAGAGGCGAAGTTGCAGGTCTTCAGATGCTCTTCCCATTTCTTCCGCTTATGTACGTTCACAAGTTGCCGAATCTCCGAATTGAGATCCCTAATACGGGGATTTCCGGGATCGGCCTGACGAAGGTTGTCGCGCTCATCAGCTAGAACAGCCGCTTCGGCAGGAAAATTCGGACGTGGATCCTTAATACATCCTGCTGGGATGAAGCGAGCTGCAGCAGCGGTGACAACCCTGCGGAACTTACGTTCACCTACATGAACGTCGGTTGGTATGGGTAGTGCAGTGAAGGCGCCCTCAGTAACATCCGTGAAGCCTTTCCAGTCAGCTTTGGAAAAGTTGACATAAGTCCGGTGATCCACGGAAGCGAATTCGGCAGGTTTATCAATCGAGATGACTATAGGCAGATGGTCTGATGCTAGAGTTAGCATAGGTCGCCATGCAAACTGCTCAAAATTTTTGCTGCTGGATGATTTTGTGTGGAGGATACAAAAATACTCCTACCAAATTTACCTATCAGAAAATCAGAATGGCGTAAGTTGCACGTTTTTACTGGTTTTGTGTTCAATAACCTTTTCTGATTTTTAGTCTTCCCCTCAATTTTACTCGCTATGATTATTTTATTCTCTGGCTGCTAGTACTTACTGGACATTTTTATGAATTGACCTATTATGACAGCAACTTTTTGTTTATTTAAGTAAGAGTTTCGTTTTTAATAAACACCACGTATTTACTTAAATATGGTAGAAAAATATGACTATATTTTTATGCACAAAAATTCAAAACTCCAAGTAAATAGAGTGTGGTATTTCGACATAATTGAGCTGCAGTACCGTATCTTGACAAAAATGTATCAAAAATGTCAATGTAGGTCCAATGTACTTTTGGCTTCCAAAATGTACCAAAAANGCACAAAAATTCAAAACTCCAAGTAAATAGAGTGTGGTATTTCGACATAATTGAGCTGCAGTACCGTATCTTGACAAAAATGTATCAAAAATGTCAATGTAGGTCCGATGTACTTTTGGCTTCCAAAATGTACCAAAAAAGTACAATTGTACCATCAGTTTCATCACTGTACTACATTCGTCGTGCTTTCGGCAACAAGTCAAAAGGCTCTCAGCAACAAGTCAGATGACTTTCAGCAACAAGTCAAACGACTTCTGCAACAAATGAACGTGAACGAGCATTCGGAATACTGGTTGACCGAAGTCAATATCAGTATGAGCTGTTATAAGTATCGTTCACTTGTGGTGGCTGTATTTGCAAGACAGCACGCTATGCGCTGGTGTTCAGCCATCCTCTAATTTCAGTTAGGTATCGATACTACTAAGTCAACACGCTGCTCAGTCATACAAAGGAGCGGTATTGATTGAGTATGCAATAATTGACGTTCAACGCATGCCAGTCTCTGTCTCTGTCTAGTCTGGCTACTAGAACGGTAACTAGACCCCAGTCGGCATACATAATAGGCCCATAAGATTTTTGTATTGCAATCGATAGTTCGTCGATTGTTCTTTACTGTTCGTCCATTTTTAACGTTTGTTCGTCAGCCAGACATTTATAATTAATTTTTAAATTTTCACTTTACGTAATTCCTGTATCTAGCACTCCCAACAGATTATTTTGGGTTAATTTTTAATGTTTGTTCTTGAGCCAAACATTTATAATTAATTTTATACATTTCACAGTTCCAACTATTAGCCCTGTTCTGCAATCCGATTCGAATCGGAATCGGAAATAATATCCGATTGTCGGAATGCAGACACCAACAATCGGGAACAGATCCACTCCGATTCGAATCGGAACGCAGAACAGGGCTGATAGTTGCAAACAAAAACAAAAAAGTGCAGTCTTAACGTTAAAAACATTTTAAGGACTTGAATAACTTTCATAAAATCAATAATCAAAATTAAAGAGATTTATGTTATATGCCAAAAAAGAAGCTTGTCTGCATTTTATACTAAGAGATTTGATCGTCAATTGGTGTACAGCTGACCAGTTGTATGTACTAAATAGTTGCTCGTTAGCCACACTCGTTGGTGGCGCCGTTAAATACTTTTTCGCAAACATTTTAAATTAAAACAAGTAATTTTTAAGCAAAAAAACAAAACCGACTTCAATTCTCATATGAAAATTTAAGATTATCGTTAATTTCTTCATGATCCGATGATCGGGTTTAAACCAAATTAGTATGGGACCACCTTTCCTTTAAGAAAAGAATTATTAAAATCGGTTAACGTGGTCCAAAGTTATGCGGTAACATATTTAAAAAAATGTTCCGACGAATTGATAACCTTTTCCTTTTTGTGAAGTCGGTTAAAAAAAAAATGGAAGAATGCCAATAATGGAATATATTACACTACGAAGAACAAGTGGTTGATCTAAATATTCGCTTATTTCTACTTCAAAAGTAGTTTTAGTTGTCGCTTTGCGTGTAAAATCTTTTTCAGATTTAGCATGGGATTCCCAGAGGTCACTAGGATCCGATAACATAATTGGTTCATCAAAAGCACCTTTTACATTGTTCCAATTCATCTGCGATAAAATATTTTCCATTTAATCTTGGATAAATTAAAGCAGCAACCATATATTCTTCACTTTTTAAACTATTAAAGCGGCGATGCAAGGATTTTAATATTTTATCCTTCAGATCTAGTGGAATTACTATAGATATACACGATTCATCAGAACAAATATTAAGTGTAGCGCAGGGCTGCCAGACGTCCTGGTTTTCAAGAATTTGTCCTGATTAAAAAATTATCCTTTTGTCCTGGTCCACACTTAAATTGTCCAGGTTTTTTAATGAAGATCAATGCAGACACCCATCTAATTTTTAGTTGATTTTCGCTTTGAAATAAAGGTTAAACTTTCTGTCATTAGTAGTCCAAAATCTATAGTGAAACATTTTTTTTAACATGTTGAACAATATCTGGTGACTTTCTGTTTAGTTTATTGGTTAAAATCTTATTTGTATCTTCAGGCAAATGCCAAAAAAGTGCAAGTTCCTCAACAGGTACACGGCTAAGAGGTCACACATACTACGCAGTAGATAAGATCTGCTTCAGTTGAAATCTGGCAGGTATTAAGTAACAAAAAGACTAATTTAAATATGAATAATTCAGTCGAAACTTTTTTATAACCTTCTTTTATTGCTATTTAGATGAAAGATTTACAAATATTATTAGAATTAATTTCCACGCCGAAATACCCGTACTTTAGAGATGACACCCGCCATTAATACTTGGACATCCCTTTCGTTGATCGATTGAGCCTGTTTTCGCCAAATTCTGCGGAACTGCGTTATTCTTGAAGGTGTGCATTTTGTTTCTTTTTAATTTCGATTTCATATATTCCCAATAACGCTCGGGCAATTCGGAGGAATGGCCTCTTTTAATACAATATTGGTTCCATTTTGTGTATAAAACTCTTGCGCTTTTTTGCACAATGGCTTGTTGCCAAATCAGGCCAAAACAATACAGGCTCTCAGAACAACACTCCAGGTGCAACAACACGTTCAGAGAGATCCGGATTCCTTTTCAAAGTCCTTGGAACATCCTTCTCCACTATTTTATTTATAGTGCCTGATTTTCCGCCAGATTCCGCCTTTCTCTCAATGCTGGAATTTTTCTTGATATTTGACAATACATTTTGTACCATCGACCGTTCAATTTTCAGCAATTTTACTAACCGACATTGGGATATGTGTGGATTTTGCATGAATTAGTGCAAAATCAACTTTCTTTGCTGAAGTTCTTTGCTCTCCACATCACTTATCTTTAAAGTTCCGCATTTAAAAATTAACTGTAATAAAAAACAACGATATCAAAATCAGCACACTAAATAAACGGCTGATCGAGTAGTCGATAACAAAGTTGTGCTATGTATAGTGCAGCCAAATTTCAAATGAAGCAGATCTTAATTTCAAGAGTTAAAATTTCTTTCAAAACGCCTTTCTGAAAGTCATTCCTTTCTCCTTTTTTTGTACGGAGCGGCACAAATTGAAGGGCTTCTGCTTTCGCTACTCAAAGAAGAGCTTCCAGAAGGGCTTTCGAAGAAGTTATTTTAAAGTTGTTTTTAGTTCATAAAAATCAAACTTCTTTCTTCTTCTTCTTTATTGGCGCTGTAACCGCCTAAGCGATTTTGGCCGAGTCCAAAACAACACGCCAGTCATATCTCTTCTGTGCTAACTAACGCCAGTTGGAAATGCCAAGTGAAGCCAAGTCCTTCTCCACCTGGTCTTTCCAACGCAGAAGAGGCCTTCCTCTTCCTCTGTTACTAGCATCGTATGAATACTTTCAGACCAGGAGCGTTTCTGTCCATTCGAACGACATGGCCAAGCCAGTGGAGCCGCTGAATTTTAAATCGCTGCACTTTGTCTATAGCGTTGTAAAGCTCATACAACTCATCGTTAAATCGTCTGCGTTATTCGCCTAGTGATAGAACGATACGAGTACCGAGTACAGAATATCGATACTTTTCATGAGTACTGAGTAGTATCGAGAACTCGATACTTTTTCACAAGTACTGAATGCCGAAAAGTATCGACGAGTTAAGAACTTTTCTAAGTAAATTTATTTTAATTACCCAATAAATATTATGGCGAACGTTCGAATATTAACTTCAATATCCAATATGAATGTTATGAAAATGAACATAAAGCTCATTTACTTCAGTATTTTCATAACTCCAAAACCGAAAACAGCGCCTTTAAAGTTTTTAATTCACATAACGTCACCCTCATGCCAGAAGCATGAATGTGCAAATTTATCAGTTTTGAGTTATTGGGCTGACTTGGTTAATCTTTGGATTTTCTATGTTATACCAAAACCCAGAATACCATGCGTACACGGAAAGTAAATATTTTAGCAATTCAATTGCATAACTGTAGAGCTAAGTTTCGCAAAAAAACTTTCAAACTTGATTTCCCAAAATGTTCATTTTTACACATTCATGTTTATGGCATACGGGCGACGATATGTATACTCCCATACGAATAATTAATAGTTACATATTTTGTTCTAGTGAGCTCCTGGTAATTGACACAGTTATGAAATTTTTACACAACCTAGAAAAAAATGTAGCGGTCATTTCAACATTGGCTTCGGGTAAAAATGTTTAAATAATTGAAAAACGAATATCTTGCCTCCCCTTTGATAATGAATGGGGGAAGAGATAGTCTTTCGACTCGACAACGTGGCCACTCGCCAGCATAAGGCAGCCGTCGTTAACCCATGTATTCTACCTTCGTTGTGAAATCCAGCCCATTCTTGAAGAAAATTTTTATAAAAGGGAGCTTATCTTTTCAATACAGAATGGGCTTCACCACATTTGCTTCTCGTCTTCTACATTTACATTTCATTTTCAAAGTAAAGTTATTTATAAATACATGTACGCGTCAAACAATAACACTAAACAATAAAATATTTGCTTTTAAAAACTTGGAAATAAGCTTTTTGCTATAAACATTTAATTTACGCATGTAAAACTAATTTATCGGAAGTTTATTCCAAAAATTCCTTTAGATCAGATTAAAACTAAATACTAAGAGCAGTGACTATTCAATTTACAAATAGGAAGAGGCGAAAAAAGCAAAGCAATCTGATTTTTGTTTACTTTTTGCGTTTGCTTTGAGAATACTTCAAAGTACGAGTATTATCGGTACTTTTTTGCAAATATGAGTACTGGCATCGATACTTTTTTAGAGTATTCTATATGAGTACTGGTATCGATACTTTTCTAAAAAGTTCTATCACTATATTCGCCATCGCCAACGCGTAAAGGTCCGTAAATCTTTCGCAGAATCTTTCTCTCGAAAACTCCAAGAGCCGCTTCATCAGATGTTTTCATTGTCCATGACTCCGCGCCATACACAGTGATCGGACTTCTGCCACATTGTGGTAGATCTACCACTTTTTGGAGCATCCACCACATCTACCACACAAGGTCTGAAATCTACCACAAATTCGCATTTTTAACTTTGTACATTTACGATTCGATACGATACAAATGTTCTGGTACTCGATTCCAAAAAATATCGTTTGAAAACTTTCGAGTAAAAAGTATCGGTATCGAATGGCAAAAATATCGATATGGTGTATCGTATCGAAGTTCGTGTCCCTAATAACAAGAATGATAGTATACAAGATTTCGCATTCCCNCATTTTTAACTTTGTACATTTACGATTCGATACGATACAAATGTTCTGGTACTCGATTCCAAAAAATATCGTTTGAAAACTTTCGAGTAAAAAGTATCGGTATCGAATGGCAAAAATATCGATATGGTGTATCGTATCGAAGTTCGTGTCCCTAATAACAAGAATGATAGTATACAAGATTTCGCATTCCCGGTGGTGATGACATTGCTCAAGTAGAAGTAAACAAAGCCGAATGGGAGGAGAAAAGGAACTGTCAAACACCGAATTTTCTCAATTTCTTAATATTAAGTTTTTCGTCGGGAAACGTGATTTTATTGTGTTAAATTGCAAAATATATGATTTATAAAAAGAACTAATAAAGGAAATGTAAAAAATCGCGATTTTTGTGAAAGTATTAGCACATTACAGTGCATCTTAAGTTTTTAAGGCGTTGTTTACTTTTACTTGAGGATTGTCAAACTCGGCAAAACCCAAGTTAAAAGGTGTTTCTAGAGATTCGAATTAAAACAATGTCAGTTTAGGTGAAACCATGGAGATTTTTTTTTAAATTTTTGTAAACAGTTTGATCCGAAACCTGAGATCTACCACATTTTTTCTAAACTTACATTTTTTTTCCAGATTCTACCACACAGAATTTTTATTAAGTCCGATCACTGGCCATACACCAGCAAAGGCATGATGAGTGACTTATAGTGTGATCTTTGTACGACGAGAGAGGACTTTAATTCTGAATTGCGTACTCAGTCCAAAGTAGAACTTGTTGGCAAGAGTGATTCTCCGTTCGATTTCAAGGATGACATTATTATTGGTGTTAATGCTGGTTCCCAAATAAACGAATTCGTCTACTTTTTCAAACTTGTAACTGTCAACAGTGACGGTGACGTATGTGCAAAGACGTGTATGCTCTTGACTGTTTGTTTGATGACAGGAGATACTTCGTTTTGTCCTCGTTCACCACCAGACCCATTCGCTTTGCTTCTCTATCCAATCCCGAGAAGGCAGAACAGACTTAGCCCTTGTTTTTACCGGTAATATCGATGTCGTCGGCATACGCCAACAATTATTATCTTCTCCAACATCAGATTAAAGAAATCACATGAGAGGGAGTCACCTTGTCTGAAACCTCGTTTGGTATCAAGCGGCTCGGAGAGGTCCATCCCTATTCTGACGGAGCTGGTGGTATTGCTCAACGTCATTTTACACAGCCGTATTAGTTTCGCGGGGATACCAAATTCAGACATCGCGGCATAAAGGCAACTTCTCTTCGTGCTGTNGACCAAATTCAGACACCGCGGCATAAAGACAACTTCTTTTCGCGCTGTCGAAAGCATCTTTGAAATCGACAAATAGGTGGTGTGTGTTGACCCTATTCTCGTGGGTCTTTTCCAAGATTTGGCGCATTGTGAACACCTGAGCTATGGTGGATAGAGCTGGGAAAACATCGATAGTTGAGATATTCGATATTCTCGAGGTTTTTCAACAAAAAATTCGATACTATCGATAGTATCGTTTTTTAGACATTTTAAATTTTATTTACATACAAAATCAACTTAAACAATTCATTTCACAGTCTTCGTATAGCTTATTATAGCTAATATCACAAAAAAAAATATATATATATGAAGTAAAAAACTTCCAAAGTGAACTTATAAGTTACTTTGAGATCCACATGTTTTTATGGAGGAACGTTAGCATCTCTATATTCTTTGGCTTTAGCGAAGCTCTTCTATCGCTAATTATTAGCCCAGCTTTGCTAAACATTCTCTCCGACTCGGTCGAAGTGGCTGGAATGCATAGAATCCTTTTTGCTAAAGATTTGAATAAGGAATCGGTCGAAGTGGACTAAATTAATTTAAATGGTATTAACATTGGTATCGACTCAAAGATTTTTGGATATGCTTACCTTCCAAAACTCCAATGGATTTGTGTCTTGGGGAGAATGTGCCGCTAACATGTATTGACGTAGCTCCAATATAGCATCGACCCGATCTGTCCTCCCCATATTGGCTATATTTGTTTGCAAAAACTCGAAAAGTTTCTGCCCTGAGGGAACTGAAGTTTCTTTTAATGTTGGCGGCTCCGAAGGCACAGTGTCAATTTTTTTTTTGGCGGCTAGTTCATTCTCCAAAATTTTAAGTCCATGATTGGCATTAAATGGCGAACGAAATCCTTGTTTTTTAAACCTGCGGTCGAGTAGTGTCCCTATTCTTGGAAATGTGCGCTCTTCATAAGGCATGAGTCGTTTTATAACACGCTCCACCAAAAACTTATGAATTTCAATACCTTCTGGAGATTTTACTTTTATTTTCACATTATCCAAGTTATGCAGTAACCCACACACAATTGGTATAATCAGGGATATTGTAATCGAGACACATGACGAAATCTGACGAGTGGCACTATCAAACGGTGCAAGTAACAACATTAGTTCTTTTAACAAAGCGATTTGGTCAGCTGTTAATGGTGGTGGTGCCTTGGAAGTACTTAGCAGAACTTTCACTATAGCATCGTTAGTTAAAATTATTCTTTCTATCATATAAAATGCACTATTCCATCTTGTAGGCACTTCTTGTATCAAGCTGTACTTTTGTTCGGTTTGTTGTTCTGCTTTAAATTTGCTAAGTGCAATTGCACTAGACTTAAAATATGTGACAATCCTTTTGCACTTTCTCAAAATATCTTTTAAACAATCGAGCGCTAGACAGTCCTGCACAACCAAGTTTATGGTGTGTGCAAAGCAAGGTAGGTGTTTTTTTTGTAAAAGTTCGCAAGTTTTTATCATAGAACTTGCATTATCAGTTGTAATGGCTGATATTTTGCTAAAAATATTCCATTCATCAAAGACAACACGTAGTGAAGCAGCTATGTTTTGAGCTGAATGATTCGAGTTATCCTGTAATGGTTTTGTGGCCAATACTGCGCTAACAAAGTGACATGTAACAGTAATATACGCTTCGTTAGCTCTCGAAGTCCAACAGTCCGTTGTTATAGCGCAACTTTCAACACTATCCAAAATCGCAAACAGTTTTGCCTTCATGTCGTTGTACATGCCACTCATATGCACGTTTTGCAGTGTTTTTCGCGAAGGTAGTGTGTACCGAGGATCAAGCACTTTTACAAACTCGCGAAAACCGGAATCCTCTACAATCGAAAATGGTTGCATGTCCTGCGATACGAGTTTAGCCAAGGCACTGTCAATGATTTTTTTTCTTTCAGAAGACGGATCGTAATTGTTCGTCAGAAACGGAATCGTCCTCGGGCCTTTTGGTAATACGTCCAAATCAATGGCAGCGTGCACCCTCTTAATGTGGTCGAATAAATTGGAGGTATTGCCACTTGTTTTATAAACATTGGAACAGTGGATACACCTGGCCGTCTTACCATCTTTTGACCGTTCAAAATGACTCCACGCCTTCGATTTGCCAATCCGGCGCCTTTTGAATAATTGCGATTCTTCTTCATTGTTATTGTCGGGATCTGCGTATGAACAAAACTGTAATGAATATTCTCACACAGTGATAAATAAATCATGGCGCTTACCCTTGACACTTGCGATTCGGAAAAATTTGTCCATATTTGAATATATTTAAGCCGCCAACACTAATTAAGTAATTTTCACGTGTGTTCCCCAATTTGCCAAAAACAGTGATGTGAAAATATAGGAAATGCTGAACACTATCGTCCACTATCAGAACCAAAACATCGATAGTGTAACGCACGCACAGCAAATTCGATATATCGATACTATCATGAGTGGTTGACACAGCTCTAATGGTGGATTTTCCAGGCCTATAGCCACACTGATAAGGTCCAATCAGTTCGTTAATGGTGGGCTTCAGTCTTTCGCACAATACACTCGATAAGACCTTATAACCTATGCTTAGAAGGCTGATTCCGCGATAGTTGGCGCGAATGGCGAGGTCGCCCTTCTTGTGAATTGGGCAGAGCACACGTAAATTCCAGTCGTAGGGCATGCCTTGGTCTGATCATATTCTGCATAAGAGCTGATGCATGCACCTCATCAGCTCCTCGCCGCCACACTTGAATAGCTCGGCTGGTAGGCCGTCAGCTCCAGCAGCTTTGTTGTTTTTCAGCTGCGTAATCGCTATTCGCACCTCGTCATGGTCGACTCCATCGTCTTCGACTGGGGGCTCGGGTTCGCCTTCTCCACAACTTTCAGTGCTGCTGGCATTCAATAGGGTGGAAAAGTGCTCCCTCCATAATTTAAGTACGTTCTGGACATCAGTCTCTAGGTCGCCATGGTTGTTCTTACAGGAGTTCGCCCCGGTCTTGAAACCTTCCGTAAGTCGCCTAGCTCTCTGATAAAATTTTCGGGCGTTTCTCCTGTCGGCTAGCATCTCAAGCTCTTCGCACTCACGTATTTCGGCCCCTTTCTTCTTATTGCGGAAAATACGTCTCGCTTCGTTCTTCAGTTCCCTATAACGGTCCCACATGGCTCGCGTTGCGCCCGATCGCAGCGTGGCCCTATAGGCGGGGTCTTTTTTTTCTGCGGCTTCTTGAAATTCCTCATCGTACCAGTTGTTCTTTCGAGTTCGCTGAAATCCAACAACTTCTTCGGCGGCGGTACTTAATGATCGGGAAATGTGGTTCCACTGTTCGCGTATGTCGGATTGTTGAACAATGCTCTCAGAGAGCAGGTGTGTGAGTCGAGTGGCGAATAAATTGGCCGTCTGTTGTGATTGCAGCTTTTCGACGTTAAGCTTTCCTTGCATTGTTGGGCGCACATTTTTTGCTACACAGAGGCGGGTTCGTATCTTGGTTACACCAAGATAGTGGTCCGAGTCGATGTTTGGCACTCGGAGTATATGTACGTACGTCTAAAACGCTGGAGGCATGCCTTCCGTCTATCACAACATGGTCGATCTGGCTTCTCGTTTTTCGATCTGGAGGCAGCCGTGTAGCTTGGTGGATATTCTCTGGTTTGAACCCACGACCCGTCTATCAAAGTACAATTCTGATTAGATCAACTGCGCCGTTATTCCGGATCAACGTTGCCGTCTGTCTATGCTTTTACAATGCATCCCCTTTAATGTATCTTGAGTTTTAGGCCATTTCAACGTGTCGCAACTCGTTTTTGCTCAAACTTGTAATTGAATTTCTCTTTAACAATTACCTTGCCAAGTTTCATAATGTTAACACTTGAAGTCAGACATCAGATTATTACGAAACTAATTAAGTATAAAACTTAATTATATAATTTACACAAAAAATTGATAAGCCCTATCGCGAATTTCACGTGAACAAATACTCCCAAAAATTATGAAGTAAAACAAAAACAATTTTTCCCAATTTGTTTTTGTTTTGCGTGTTAAATTATGGGAACAATTTATTCACATGAAATTGGCGATAGGGCTGGATATTTTCCAAGAGTGACGAGTGGGACAACGATGACACTCGTCTTTCTGAGTTGAATGATTCATTTCCCAATTTTAGACAAAGTAAAAATATTTCGGTAATAGCGCTTTTATTGTGTGAAAATTAAAAAATATTTTAGCTTGTGACGGGTGGGAGGAGTCACTATTGAGGACACATAGTTCATGTGTAAAATGAACGCTAATGGTTTGATGTAAATATTTACTAAACTTTTAATAAGGGGGTCTTATTTGAACAATGGGAAGATTAAATAATTGTATGTTAAAAAAATACATATTTTGCTTTGACGGGTGGGAATTCCAATAAACGTTTCTGTAAACTCTTATAACTTCTCACCATAAATGTGTTTTTGTAATAACTTACCACTGTTGTAATGACCAGGAGTTGTACCTTTTTTATCGTTGTTTTTTTTTTGCATTGTCACCTTTAATACCCGAGGTATGCCTTGACAACTAGATGAAAAAATATTATATTAGACATAAATTACGTTCTCATTGAGTCATTAACTTGAATTTATGAGCCATTTTTGGAGTTTAACGCTAAATTCTGCTCTTACCATACAAACAATTTTCGTTAAACTCGCCTTAAACACCACTTTTATTTGGTGTTAACGGGCATGCAACCCTACATTTTGATTAAACTTGGCCTCACTGAGCAATTTTGAAAACCAAACTTTTGAAGCGGTTCAAGCCGGAAGATTGCCATCTCCCTTAAAATAAGTAAACAAATAAATATTTGGAGCTAAAATATTTTTGTAAGCATTTGGCCGCGCTTCTCCTCAAATTTGAGTTGTGAGTTCTGTTGTTGTAACACATATGGATGCACCTACATTTTTACTTTGACTCCGAACGGCAAATGGTTTTATGAGAAGGTTTTTCAATGCAGAAATACACTTAAAAGCCTGCCAAACGACAACTGCTATTTTGGATTATGCTTTGACCAGGGGTCTAACGTTGGGCCTACCGAGTAAAAGTACGCACCTGTAATCACTCTACAACGGCGGCCGCTAAAAGTACATACATGTTACATATGTATGTATCCCCTTATTTGTTCTCAAATGCAAGAAAACTACAATATGCTTGACGTTGATAAATAGTTTTAAAAATGTAGAATAACTTAAAATGTTTGTGTTTTAATAAAGTATTTATTTTGTAAATTATTATTTTAATATAAAGATATTAAAATTTTTATATTTGGCAACTCTTATAGTCTTGTCTCCATTAATAACAAATGACAGATGTAAACAAAATAAAAAAGAAAATATTGTTATTTTACAAATTTAAGGCAAACGGGCAAAATGTTCAAAGTGCACAGTATCCGACCACTCCCAAAATAAAGTAAATGGAGCAGAAGGGGTTTGGTATAGTTTTCCTGCTCGTAGTCCAAATTATCTGGTTTGCTTCATTTATGCTATTATTACAAAAATTCCGCTTTTGAAGAAAATATGTAATTTAAAGGTGATAGGATTTACATACGTACCTACATATCGCAGACTGGCGCGGAATAACTCGTGTGCTTCATATTCAATACCCCATAATAAACAATGTGGGCATTAATCGTTGATATTTTAATCAACTAGACGCTTTCATTAAACTTAATCGGACTAGAGTTAATCATGTGTAAAATAATTTTTACTAAACAGGTAATCGTAATCGTAATTAAAAAATATGTTTTGTACATATATGTAATACTCCTATATTGGCAGTAAGAGCTAGTACCGTCTGTTCACGATCCCCCTTTCCTACTTCGCGTTCGGCGCTCCTGTGTGTGCTAATGGAACAATTTGCCAACCTATGAGTATGTGTATTTGAGTGCGCTCTAGCATAAACGAGTGATTTCACATCATTGCCTCTGCTTCTTTCGCTGCCATTGTTGACGTCGATGCCTTTATTGCCTTTGCTGTTTTCGCTGCCTTCGCTATCAGTGCCATCGTCGCTATCATCGCTTATCATCGTTGACGTTGTTGTCATTGTTTTCGTTGGAGCTCCAGTTATTCTATTCCCACTACCTTCGCACCTTTGTCAATGCATTGCCGCTACAGCATATGCATTTAACGCACCGCTACCATAATCTCTTGTTCATTGTTTTTATCGTTTGCCATCTCACGAAATCATACGATAGTTGACCTTCATATTAAGAAAGGTCTCATAGCAGGATTTTTCCATGAAATTATGTCTAGTTTTTGCCTACATAAGTACATGTACAAATATCATAGTTGGGCTTTTTTTGGTGGTCAGTTTGTTTTTCGATGTGCGATCGCGAAGGAGCCATCACCAAATAAATAAAGAAAAAATACACAAGTTGCCTTTTTATCTACAACAATAGTCGCAAGAAAAATTGTAGAAAAACCTCTACAATTCTCCAGAGGTCCTTTGAGCCGGATTCGGTCTGGCATATTCATGTCAATTTCAAGACACCCGTCATCGATATACAGTCCACCTGGCTCCACCGGACAGCGCGCGCATCCTGCTACAGGACATTCCTAGGAACCCATTTGTGATCGACATAAGCACTTTTATATTTTCTTCGAGTTGTGTGCTCGTCATTGTGAAATGGAGCCTGAGTCAATTCCAGTGGATGATGGTGCATCCGAGGCATCCTCCCTCAATACTAATGAAGAATCGCGAGAAGGAGTGGCAACACGGAATATTCGCATAAAGATGCATCAGCGGGATAATCTCCTAACACGCTTGCGCTCGGTACACATTGGAGTGCTTGAAGGCGAGTCACTTTCGCTTCGCCAACTCGCAGCAAAATTGAGTTTGGTGGAACGACAATATACCGCACTTGACGCTCTACAAACTCAATTAGAGGAGCTGGACGAGTCGCAGCTAGAAGCAGAGCATCGCGTAGCACTTGAAGAGTCGTATGTGGAAGCAAAAGCCGCAATCCTTGACCAGATGGAAGAGCTGCAGAGGATTCAACCGTCCACCCAACTCAGCAGCACACATGTAGAACGCTGCCCAACACACCGTATAAACTTGCCGAAGCTGCAACTAACAAAGTTTAGCGGAAAACAATCAGAGTGGCTTGATTTTCACAATGTATTTACAACGTTAGTACACAATAATCGAGACCTAACCAACATCGAACGATTTCAATACTTACGATCTTGTCTAACGGAAGAAGCCTCGCGGTTAATACAGTCGCTTGAAGTGACTAGCAACAACTACAGCACTGCGCTTGATCTCCTCATCACTCGCTTCAACAACAGCCGCTTAATCTTTCAATCCCACATGCAACAGATCTGCGATCTATCACAGCTTTCATCATCGAACCTCTCATCGCTTCGCAACTTCATTGACACAGTCAATGTAAATCTTCGGGCCATGCAGTCTTTGGCAACCACGCAACAAGTCGGTGAGGCAATCCTACTTCACCTAGTATCAAGTAAATTAGACCCGTCAACGCGTACAAAATGGGAAGAAGAAGTTGCCGTAAAGTGGACCGCCACAAACTCAACACCCTTGCAGATGCCTACTTGGACAGATCTCGCCTCATTCCTTGAACGTCGTTGTCAGACGTTTAATATGCTGGCGGCGAACAAACCAACCCCCGAACTGGCATCGTCATCTAAGAAATATGCATCAAAAACTTTGGGCAGCAGAGGACATTCACTTGTCACAACGAATTCAACCACTAAGTGCCTCCTGTGTGGTACAAGTCCTCATCATAGCCCATTCAACTGCGAACAATTTATGAAATTGAGCCCTCAAGACCGGTTTCTTCGTGTCAAACGCCTTAACCTATGTCTGAACTGTTTGGGTAAGAATCACACGTCAAGTGTATGCCCATCTGTTCGCAGGTGCCAGCACTGCCGAGTGAGCCACCACACGTTGCTGCATAGAACATATGGAGCGGGGGACTCATCCAATAACACCACTAACATCGTAAATAGTCCAGCAGTCGAGAACACCAAGCCGGTGGTTCTACAGGTCAAAGAGAGTTGCGGAGACGTCATCTTAGCTACAGCACGTGTGTATCTATCGAATTCATCGGGATACTCAACCATCGTTCGTGCCCTCCTAGATTCGGGGTCACAACTCAATTTTGTGACCGAGCGGATTGCACAGCACTTGCATCTACCACGGGTCAAAAGAAGCATCGAAGTTATAGGCATAGGTTCAACATCTACAAAAATGCAACATACAAGTCAGTTAACAATGAAATCCCTTCACATGAACTACTCATCGAGTTTTGAGGCGGTAATAATCCCAACGATAACAGCACAACATCCAAACGTTCGAATTTCCTCAAGCGCGTGCAAAATACCAAACAACATCAAACTTGCAGATGAGAGTTTTCACGAGCCACAAGGAGTTGATTGTCTAATCGGTGCAGGGTTATTCTTCGACCTGCTCCTTGTGGGTCAAATTAAAGACGACAACAGGTCACCGATCCTCCAGAAGACAAAATTAGGGTGGATCGTTTCAGGACCAATTCCATCCACGAAGTCAGCATCTTCGCAGACTACAATATCATCTTCATCGCTTTCATCAAAAATATCATCGCTTCCTGCCTACAAGACGTTTATAACAGTGGGTAATAATTTAACCCTAGACAATCTGCTGCAAAAGTTTTGGACACTCGAAGGTTATACTGAACCAGTTAAAATGTTCTCAGAGGAAGAACAAGCCTGCGAACGGTTCTTCGAAGCAACAACAAGGCGGTGTCCAACCAGCAACAAATTCATTGTACGTTTGCCGTTTAAGGGAAACCCAGAATCACTGGGCCAGTCATATGAAATCGCGTTCAAAAGGTTAGTAGCACTGGAACATAAACTACTAAGAAATCCTTCAATGTTAACGAATTATCGAGACTTCATCCACGAGTATGCAGAGTTAGGGCACATGTCACTGACAGATAACTCAACACACAATCGGTACTTCATTCCGCACCACTGTGTCATAAAGGCTGACAGCAGCACCACAAAGCTACGCGTCGTTTTTGATGCATCCTGCCAGACGTCAAATGGGAGGTCATTGAATGACATACTTAGAGTAGGTCCAACTCTACAAGATGACATTTTTACAATCCTCGTTCGCTTTCGAATCCATAAGTATGTTTTGATGGCCGACATTGCTAAAATGTACAGGCAGGTATTGGTCGACAACGCCGATGCGAATTGGCAGTGCATTCTCTGGCGCAATTCTCCGCTTGATCCAGTAAAGGTATATCAACTAAAAACAGTGACGTATGGAACCAGCTCCGCACCTTACCTCGCTACGAAATGCCTACTGGAGCTCGCAAAAAGGGAGTCGACTGAGTTTCCAATCGGGTCTGCTATTACCCTCAAGGATTTTTATGTCGACAACCTGATGACTGGTGGCCCGTCGGTTGACGCAGTGGTTGAAATCAAAGGGCAAGTCACAGCATTGCTCCAACGAGGAGGATTTCCGCTACGTAAGTTTGCCTCCAATAACAAGGAAATCATCAACGACGTACCGTTTGAAGACAGAGAAGAACCCATTGGTCTAGGGGATTCGACTTATGTCAAAACTCTCGGACTTAGATGGTCCCCCTCACAAGATGCCTTTTTCTTTTGCTACACGGGGCCATCAGCAACACGTAAACCAACCAAGCGTGCTATACTGTCACAAATTGCGACCCTCTTCGATCCGCTTGGACTACTTAACCCCCTTATTGTTTCGGCAAAAATTTTAATGCAACAGTTATGGAAATTGAAGCTTGACTGGGACGAAAGTGTGCCTCAAGACGTTCACACTCAGTGGCGCAATTTTGAAGATCATCTGAGCCTTATAAACAACATACAGCTACCAAGGTATGTACCAATGAATGTCACAACTCAAATCCATGCCTTTGCAGATGCTAGTACAAAAGCATATGGTGCATGCATTTACGTCGTGACTCGGCAGGAGAAGGAAGCTACGTCATCCTTACTTTGCGCCAAATCCCGTGTAGCACCAACAAAACAAGTAAGCCTGCCACGGCTTGAGCTATGTGCTACAATGTTATTGGCTGAGCTCCTACAAACTATAGTTGAAATATTTTCACCAAGGTCGGTTAACATTCATTGTTGGACCGACTCAACAATCGCTTTGAGCTGGATACGTGGTGAGCCATGTAGATGGACGGTGTTCGTGGCAAACCGAGTGTCAAAAATACAGCAACTAACATCGCACTATAAATGGCATCATGTACCATCTGAACTCAACCCAGCGGACATAGTTTCGCGTGGCACAACCGTCGCTGGAATCCGCGGGAATCAATTGTGGTTCCAAGGGCCTCCATTTTTGAAGACTCCACAAGAGGAATGGCCCAATTCTTCTTTTGACACCATACCAGACATTCCAGAACAACGAAAACAACGTGTGACATTGCTGTCAGCACCTCAAGTAGACATCTTCGCCGAAAATAAATATGTTAATAGCTACAACAAGTTTCTACGAATTTTCACCTATGTAAGGCACTTCATGTCGAGAACACCAGTTGCGTCGATAACACCAGAAGAAATTAACGACACGCTTGAATTTGTCTGCAGGAGAATTCAGAAGTCTCATTTTGGTGACGAATACAGCAAACTGCAATTCAATCAACCCATCAGCAAAACCTCAAAACTTGCATCACTTTCTCCATTTTTGCACAACAATCTTATTAGAGTGGGAGGAAGGTTGAAAAACTCAACATTGAGTTTCGATGCAAAACATCCAATTGTTCTCCCACATTCCCATCCATTCGTCCACTCACTCATCACGCATTATCATCGCAAAAATCTTCATGCTGGTGCACAAACCTTATTGAACATTATACGGGACAAATTCTGGGTCGTTGGTGCTCGTACGACTATCCGTCAAGTGATTCACAGCTGCATACGGTGCTACCGTCTTCGTCCAATAGTAACGGAACAGCTTATGGGGTCACTTCCCACGTGTCGAATTATGCCATCGTATCCATTCGAAACAACAGGAGTAGACTACTGTGGTCCCTTATTGATCACACAAAGAATAAGAGGACGACCACCAATCAAGGTTTACATCGCGGTGTTCATATGTTTCACCACCAAGGCTGTGCACCTTGAAATTGCACCAGATCTATCAACAGCGGCATTCATTGCAACCTTTAAGCGTTTCATAGCCAGGCGCGGGAAGTGTCGGGTAGTTGTGTCCGACAATGCAACAAACTTTGTTGGGGCAAATCGCGAGCTACGCGAGCTTTTGCATTCGTTCACTACCGAAGCGCACATCGAACGTGTTGAGGAGTTTTGTAGAAACGAAGGAATCGAGTGGAAGTTTATTCCACCAAGATCACCACACTTCGGTGGCCTGTGGGAAAGTGCAGTAAAATTGGCCAAATATCATTTGCGTCGTGCCATCGGAAATAATGTTCTGACACACGACGAACTCCATACAATCGTCTGCCAAGCCGAAGCAGTTGTGAACAGTCAACCTCTGACCCCAATTTCAAGCGACCCAAATGATCTTCGTCCACTCACCCGAGGACACTTCCTCATCGGCCGATCTCTGTTAACTGTTCCTGAACCATCAGTGCCAGTCAACCTAACCAGTACAGGTCGTTCTAAAATCATTCAGTACGTCCAACAACAATTCTGGCATCGCTGGCAGCAGGACTATCTGAAGGAACTGCAAAGGCGTTCGAAGTGGAAGACTGCATCACCCAACATCAATGTTAACGACCTGGTAATACTAAAGGATGACCTTACACCGCCACTAAAGTGGCCCATGGGTCGCATCATAGCCACACTACCAGGTGACGATGGCAGAGTGAGGGTCGTACAGGTAAAAACTGCAGATGGAATCTACAAGCGAGCAATAACAAGAGTTTGCAAGCTACCAGTTGAAACTTCGCCTCAAAAACATTGAAAGCATAACTTTCAAGAGGGGATGAATGTTCACGATCCCCCTTTCCTACTTCGCGTTCGGCGCTCCTGCGTGTGCTAATGGAACAATTTGCCAACCTATGAGTATGTGTATTTGAGTGCGCTCTAGCATAAACGAGTGATTTCACATCATTGCCTCTGCTTCTTTCGCTGCCATTGTTGACGTCGATGCCTTTATTGCCTTTGCTGTTTTCGCTGCCTTCGCTATCAGTGCCATCGTCGCTATCATCGCTTATCATCGTTGACGTTGTTGTCATTGTTTTCGTTGGAGCTCCAGTTATTCTATTCCCACTACCTTCGCACCTTTGTCAATGCATTGCCGCTACAGCATATGCATTTAACGCACCGCTACCATAATCTCTTGTTCATTGTTTTTATCGTTTGCCATCTCACGAAATCATACGATAGTTGACCTTCATATTAAGAAAGGTCTCATAGCAGGATTTTTCCATGAAATTATGTCTAGTTTTTGCCTACATAAGTACATGTACAAATATCATAGTTGGGCTTTTTTTGGTGGTCAGTTTGTTTTTCGATGTGCGATCGCGAAGGAGCCATCACCAAATAAATAAAGAAAAAATACACAAGTTGCCTTTTTATCTACAACAATAGTCGCAAGAAAAATTGTAGAAAAACCTCTACAATTCTCCACCGTCCGAAAACACTACAGTACAGATATATCAATAAACACGTACGAAAGAAAGGGAAAACATACGTTTATAAATAAACATGTACACAACACATATAAAAAAACGGCACTCAAGTACACAATACATTGACAAAAACTGTACTAGACTGTCTCTCTTTGATTTCGGAATGCTTACACATTGAGAAGTTAGCTTACTGCCAATATAGAAGTATTACATATATGGTTTTGTATCATTATGCTTTATCATGAGTTTAATTTTCCCCGAACCAGTTCACTTTCACTTTTGGTTTCCATGGCTTTACTATGGGCGGATGACAAACTTTCGGGTGAATTTTTTTTCAGGCGCAACTCAAGATCAGGCAGATTAACTATTTATTTGGTTAAGCAAATTTGGTGATAAGGGGCCATTCAAGTATTACGTAAGCAGAATTTTAATCATTATTAACCACTCCCTCCCACCTTGTCAGCACAAGTAACCGTCGTATACAAAAAAGTACTGTATGTGGTTTTAATTTAAATTTTGGATAAGCTACACTACTCAATCATATCTTTTTAATTGGGATTAATGATTAAAGGTATTTATTCGTATTTATGATAACTATTAATTAACTTGTATCATTGATCGCGATCAACTATTTATTCGTTAGTTTTAATCATTAATATTTTGCTAACACTGCTCAAAACTTTTGGATGAGTTCGTGACTGAACTTCGGAATTTCTACTATTATTTGTACACAGATATTGCTTGATATTAATCTTAAAGAGTAGGCTACCATTAATTCTGGTAATCAAAATAAAAATTGTCTATGATAAGTTCCGTACATATAAGAAGACTTTTAGTTGTTCAGTTATTTTTTGCACATAAAAGTGTATCTTGAACTTTTTTTTTTGATTAAGTGAAGACGTCACGGTAAGATCTCTTAGTACATTGGTACATGAAAAGCGTAAACTCGAGTTTATGGCGCAATGTGAACATAATTATAGTTACACTACGGCTGCGTTTATAACAATAAAAATAGAGGAAACAGAGAAAGCTAAATCGATAAAAATCTATTTCTAAAGAGTTATTCTATCTGATTTAATGTTTTCACAGATTCAAACACAATCCATCATGTAATTTATTTTTTTACCTGTGGTGTCATCTTCGCTGGAATGGATCTAACACGATTTTATTATTTTCCACAATTAATTTAAGTTTAGGTACACAATGGTTTCATATGCACAATAATTGCTATTTTAGGATTTGGAACGTGTTCGTGTTTAATTTTTACAACGATATTTCTTTTTTATATTTTGGTGACCATGGTCGATTGCTAACTTTATGCATGTTTTAACTAATATTTCACTAGTTTACACGGAAAATTAACCTGTCTTAAAAGATAATTTTCCAAGCTAACTTCGGGTCGCTGAACACGAGAACAATACCAATATTTTTCAAATGGTTTTGACACAATCACACTTTTGGTCGAAAATTGAATTTAAAAAATACTTAAAATAAATGTTTAATCAAAAATCATCAATTAAAACTGACTACTTTACAAAAATGATTGGAAATTTAACTTTTTCGACTTTGGTTGCTGACAACACTAATCATTTTTACTTACATCTGCTCAAATTATATATATTTGGTAAGGACACATCAATACCTTTGGAACTGCTTACCTTAATCGGATGACTTTTTCATGAGATATTTGGGTTTTGAAAAAAATCTCACAAATATCTCTTGTAAAACAAACATGGGTATTATTTTCGTATTCAGCGACCCAAGACTAGCAGAAATTGTTTTGTTTTGTTCTTACGTTCATTCGATTCTCACATAATTTGTGGAGTAGTGTTTTAAATTTATTTTAAAAATTATTCTGCGTACAATAATAAAAGCTGCGAATAATACAGTAAAATTTATGAAAACTAAGAAAATGTTTCCCCAATAATTTTCTAAAGCAAGGTAGACATTGCATCACGTCATTGACTATGCAAGCCTACGAACAAATATTTGATGCTTCAATTATTAGATTTAAAAATAGCTGATTAGTAAATCCAGCAACATCAAGTTTTACAATCATAAACTCAACTGCATGCTATGTCCGCGAGCACTGAAATTAATTAAGTTCATTTCCTTTACTGCTGCTTCTTTTCAAACTGCTCTATATCATCTATATTTATCAAATGGAATTCGACGACACCTTTGCCCATAAATTCCGCAAACTTGCCAGAATCCGCCACAGATTTAACTTCGCGTTTGAATACTGCAAAAACAATAATAAATGAAATTAAGTTAAAGGAATATACAATGTACACATACTATATATGTATATACATATCGTCGTTTAAAGTACAAAACCGCGTATCGTCATTCTGCAAAACCGCGTAACTACCATTGGCTGCCAAAAATTGGATTTGCTCACACAAGCTCTTGGCTCAATCCTTATCCATTCGTTCTGAAATATACTAGCCAGAAATGCGTTTGCTTTATAAACTAGAGAACCATTTTTAAATTAGTGTTTTTACACTCTCGAAAATAATTTCTAAAATTTCACATACGCGGTTTTGCATTTTGTTGATACGCGGTTTTGCACTTTAAACGACGATATATATAATTTATAAGTTTGCTAAGTTATTTTCAACTTATATCTAAGTTTATAAAGCATACTTTAAATAAATAAATACAAATTATTTGGCTCTCATATTTTTGCTAAGCGTTTGGCCGAGCTCCTCCTCCAATTTTTGTTCTGCATTTTAATGTTATATCCAGGGCCGAAAATTTTAAGCCTCTGCGGGGAATTGCTTATTTTGGTATTCAGGGTTTCCAAGCCTAATTTTAACGATCATGCTTATTTTGCTTATTTCAATGTATAAAGCTAAGTACGGACCTTTTAAGAAAACGTTCAAGAAGGAAATTGCTATTATTTCGTGTGTGAATAGTAGTGTCCAAGGAGATCTGACATCTGATATTTTGCACCCCTTTACATTACGAAATAATGGAACGGGCATATATTTCTGTTGAAAACAAGGGGTCCTTGTACTCTTCACAACCAAATTTTAGCAAACCATAGTAGAAAGCGTAGACAATTTTTGAGAACTTCGTACTGCTCAAGAAAATTTGGGTCAATAAATTTTTCTTGGCCTTTTTTTGGGTGTTTTTGTTTTATTCGTCGAACTAAAGAAATGTTTACAAATAATATAAAAACAGATTTAGTTATTATTAACCCGTAACTTCAATGGCATTTATGCTTGGATACAAACCAATGGTTTGTCTCTACGCGAAGGCATTGGTGTTTTGAAGAGATTAAAAATAATTTATCTCAAATGGAGAATACCGAATATTAAAAAGAAGTAAAACGACCGGCGCAGATCTTTATTATTTGAGAATATCAAGAAACACTTGATTGTCCATTGTCCATTTTTTAGTCCCTGAAATCATATATCGATAGCTGAGTGGAAGATCGACCTATCTCGGCAGCCAGTTCGAAAACGCCCTATTTCAGAAAATTTTTGAACAAAGCTCTATTTCAGAATTTAGTTGAAGAACGCCCTATCTCATAATTTTATTGAAGAACGCCCTATTTCAGAATTCGGTTCATAAACGCCTATCCCAGCTGCCTCTTCAAAAACGCCCTATCTCAGAGTTTGATTGAACAACGCCCTATATCAGAATTTAGTTGAACAAAGCCCTATCTCAGAATTTTATTCAAAAACGCCCTATCTCAGCTGCCGCTCCGAAAACGCCGTCTCAGAATTTGATTGAACAACGCCCTATCTCAGCAAATGGCTCAATATCGACCTATCTGAGCTGCCGCTTCAAGAAAGCATTATCTTCAGTATGGTTTTTATTCTTGAAAAAAATGTGGTACAGTGAAAATAATTACTGTGAAAGCATTTTGTTTTCACATTAACTTTTTGGTAGGAGTCAATATAGACTTTGCTTTTGTGTCTTTCAAATTTTCATTTCAATCTGATTTTTTACTAGATTCGTTGTCGAACGAGTTATTAATTTTCTCCGCTCAAAAATTTGCATTCTAAAAAATTTCATTACATATTAACACAGCATCAATTAAAAGAATCTACAATGGAAGGTAAAATAGCATTAATTAAAAAAATTTTAAGCGGCTAAATTATTTTCTCACTTCAGATATTTTTTCATCTATCTTTAATAGCTTAAAACTAAAAAATTTAGAAGATTCTGCCTCCATTCCAAATAATAATGAAACTAAAGGGAAACTAAGCTATGAAGAAGGTAAAAATTGTTTTTAATATACCGAGTTTGTCGCTGGAATGAAATATATCATTCTTTCTCAAATTAGGTTACTTATTGCTCGATATATCTTGTTCAAGTGAAAGAAGTAGCTCCTTCGGCAAATTGCAGCAAATGAGTAAGCCAATCTTTTTTATACAATATTTTGATGTACTTATCTAGGATACTTCGCATGCCATTACAATGCAGCGGGCTACTACCACGTGAAGATATCGTTGTACGAAAATGTATAATTAACATTTTTGAAGGTAAAATTTACAGACTGTTTACTTTTTAATTCAATTAGTTTTTAATGCGGTTTATTTGGAAATAGAATGGCATGCGAGTGGGGTTAATTCCGAAATATGATTACAACCTAAATTCTATACTATAAAAAGAAAATCTATTTAATACAATATCATATAGGTGAAGCTAGTTGTTCTGGTCTACAGCGTCCTAGCGACGATAGCAATGAGTGGACTGAATATAGTGTGGTAGATAACGATACTATACAATTTCCAAAAAAGAAAACTAAAATTACTGGAAAGGTAGTAACGCGAAAGCGGCAACGAACGCCAGCTGAGTGGAACCACGAAAAAGCCAAAAAAGTAAAATGCTCAGGCAGCCCAGGGGTGAACAAAACAGACGCTCCAATTTTCGAGAGAAAAATGGGTTTTGGCTGCGGTGTATGTAGATTCTCTTGCTCAAAGAAAATTACCGAAGAGCAGCGACTCGCAATTTTTACCGAGTTCTGGAGCATCGGTGATCACAGTCGCCAATGGGACTACATTGCGCGATATAATGAAGCAACACGTCTAGAGATTAGCCTTCATAATAGAAAGATGGTTTCAAATAAGTACATGCTGACCGTATGTGGTAAAACAGTTACAGTTTGCAAAACAATGTTTTTGGATACTTTTGGTAGGTTTACCACACTTTTCCAAAGGTTGACTTGGGCATTATTGATTGCGATTCCGAATGCCAATTGAATTGGGAATTGCAATCTTTTAAATTGAAATTGTGTATCGGTCGGAATCATGGGAATTCTTCACCTTGGCCACGATGTAGACTATTTCAGGCAAGCATTTATCTCGCCCGCTAGTGTTAATCGCGAAATTACAGGCAATGTTTGCGTTAAATCTCCTGAGAACAACATCAATGCAATCCCGAATGGTTAAACGTTTCCATGCAAATCTCGCGAGAATTGATCAAAAACCTCAAGCAATTTTTTGTGTGCAATTGTACACTCATCCCAAACAATGAGTTTAAATTTTCGTATTACTTTTTCCATACCGGATCTTCTGGAAATATTGCACGTATGATTGCTGAATTAGCAATTCTTTCACCTAATAACAATGTCGCAGAAATTCCAGGCGGAGCCCTAGCTAAGCTTATGTAATTTTTTTAACAAACCGTCCTCCGAATCAATCTGATAAGGAATGTTTTCCTAGTTCCTCCAGGCGTATCCAAGAATAAGGTCCCCAGATATTATTTTCTCCTTCTTATTTGACGCTGGAACCGCCTAAGCCATTTGGCCGAGCTCGACAAAGAACGTCAGTCGTTTATCTCTGTGGCAACTGACGCCAATAGGAAATGCCACGTGAAGCCAAATCCTTCTCCACTTGGTCTCTCCATTTGCAAGTTAAATACTTTCAGACCTGGAACGTCGGTTCCCATTTGAATGGCATGTCCAAGCCAACGGTGCCGCTGTATTTCCATTCACTGCACTATGACCATTTCGTTGTAAAGCTCATACAACTCATCGTTCCATCGTCTGCGATACTCCCCGTCTCCAAGGCGGAGAGACCTGTAAATCTTTCGTAAGATCTTTCTTTCGAATACTCCAAGAGCCGTCTCATCGAATTTTGTCATTGTCTAAGCTTCTGCGCCATAAACCCGTTCGGGAATGATGAGTGACTTATAGAGTGTGGTTTTTGTAGGTCAAGAGAGAACTTTACTCCCGAACTGCCTACTCAGTTAAAAGTTGCACTTTTTGGCTAGAGTGATTCTGAGTTGGATTTCAATGCTGACATTATTATCGGTGTTAATGCTAGTTCCCAAGTAAACGGAATTCTCTACTTTCTCGAAATTGTAACTATCAACAGTGTCGTGGGTGCCAAGGCGCGAAAGTGCTGACTGTTTATTTGATGTTGTTATCGTTCGTTATCCAACTTGGAAAGGCAGAACAGACTTCGAGGTTTTTGTTACCGATGATGTGGATGTCATCGGCACACGCCAGAAATTACACGCAGCTCTTACTATGTTAACACTTGCATCATGCGATCGTAAATGCCCTTCTGCTTTAGCTTTAATTTGAGAATGTCTGTTTGCGCATATAATAGGAGTTCGCAATAGTAATAATAATAATAATCATAATAATATTATCTATTGTTATTAGAAATTTCTTTACTCGGAATATACTTAGTAGGCTATGGCGACCCCAAACGAAATTGTTTATGATTAAAATTTAACTGTTAACTGTGTTAATGTAAGGGAATAGTGATAAAAATTTTAAGTTTTCATTATTTCATTTCATTGGATATTTTTATGTTTTCGTTACGCTGTTTATAATTTTTTCATTTGTATCAGTTGTTATCAGAGGTCGAAAATAACCGTCAACACTTTGAAAGTGTCCCAAAATAACCGTCAATATTTAAGGGAAAAAATAACCCACAAAACAGAATAGGTGGTTTATTTTTTGTAGATGTGTGCTATTGCTATTGCTATTGGACACGGACACTTATCGCTGGAAGAAGAAAAATAAGTATTAGAAGTGCGTAGAAACATTTCAAATTTGCTGTTGATAGAGAGATAGAGAGATATAAGCAACGTCAACGTCGCGGTCATGTTATTGATTTAAAATCCGCTATCAATTAAGAAATTATTATTATGATTTAGTTTGTTGACCAAATAAAAAATAAAATTTATTTGTGATTTTTCAACCAAATAAGAAATACAAATTTTTGATTTCATTTGTAGAGCAAATCAATTTGATTTGTAATTTTTCAATTAAATAATACTTTTATTATGCGACGCAAATAAGATATTTAAGTATCTTCCAACTTCCAGTTCCACGAAAATCTTCGGGATGCTTGGGACTAATTAGATTTTCAAGACTTCTTCGTGATTTTCGGAATCTTCGGGACTACTTCAAGATTTTTAGTCTATTTCGGGGTTTTTGGACTTTTTCTGGTTTTCGAGACTTCTTCAGGATTTTCGGAATCTTCGGGACTACTTCGGGATATTTGGGCTATTTCGGGATTCTCGGTACTAATTCCCGGTACTAATTCGGGATTTTCGGGACTCCTTTGAGATTTTCGGTATCCGCGGCACTAATTCGGAATTCTCGAGACTTCAGGATTTTCGGGATCTTCGATAACAACATCGATAACAAAATCGATACCCAAATCGATAACAAAATCGATTAAAAAATCGATAACAAAATCGATTAAAATATCGAAAATAAAGTCGATACCCAAACCGATACTCAGATCGATAACAAAATCGATTAAAATATCGATAACAAAGACGATTAAAATATCGATAATAAAATCTATACCCAAATCGATACTCAGATCGATAAAAATATCGATAACAAAATCGAAACCCAAATCGATAACAAACTCGATAACAGTAACGATAATAAAGTCGATAACATTATCGATAACGAAATCCTTTAAAATATCGATAACAAACTCGATATAAATATCGATAACAAAATCGATAAAAATCTCGATAACAAAATCGATAAAAATATCGATCATTATATCGATAAGTCCCGAGAATACCGAAATAGTTCCCAAGTTGAGTCTCTGTGACTCTATATCCTTTTCTTTATAATTACCTTTATTTTAATTTTTCCTCCTTTATTTTCATCGTTACTCATCCTCATCTTTTCTTCATATTTATCTTTATCATCTTTATGTTTATCAATTTCTACATTACATATTCCCCTTCACCTTTGCCCTTATATTAGTAAAATTTTTAAATTTACCTTGATTTTTGCATTTATCTGTACGCATCTTTGTTTTTGTTATTATTATTACCTTTGCCTTTATCCTTTTCTTTATCAATAAAATAAAATAGCTTATTTTCGGTGTATCATATTAAGAATGTGCACGCTCTCTTCTTTGTAATAAATGTTCGCACATGTATGTGTACGTATATGTCGTGTAAAGAAATGCCTAGCGCTTTGCTTCCACTTATTACCCCCACTTATATTTTTCAGTCCTACAATAACCCACAAATTAAGACACTTAAAAATAAAAGTCCCTGCCAAAGTGTTTTTGCCCAAGGGAAATTTTAGCAGTTGATAAATAACCCACAACGGAAAACACAAAAAGATCGCACAGAGTGATTTGCCACGGTGAGAAACACTCTTAGCTTGAGAGACGAGTGTTTGTGTCAGTGGTAAACACCATACGGGACACTTGGTGACGGTTATTTTCGATCTCTGGTTGTTATTTATTAATTTTTTTCTGTGCGTAATTTGTATACCAAATCTTCGTTGATAATATGATCACTTCGTTTGATAAGATGTTGTAAACTCTCTCTTCCTTTTAACTATCCGGATTTGGATAAGTGAAAACATTAGCAAAAAATTTCTCTTGTAAAGCTTTCCCAAACGCTTTCCGTTTCGAACCAGTTATGTAATATTTCATTTAATTCAAATATTTTTAGTTTACTTTTATATATTGCATAATTCTATTGAGAGTATTTCCAAATCAAGATTCCTTATATACCTTTCGTTTGGTACTCATATTGTAACATTTCATTTATTTTATCAACTTAATGAAGTTTTATTTTCAAACAGGTGGCAAACCTCTTCAAACATATTTTGGACCGTAAGTCTTCTTAAAGCTCTTTAGTTTGATACCCATATTGCAATATTTCATTTCTTTAATCAATTTAACTGAGTTAAAATTTTCAAATAGGTGGCAACCCTCCTTAAAAATATTTCCAACAGTCAACGTCTTTAAGTTGATACCTTTATTGTAATAAGTCATTTATTTTATCAATTAAATTGAGTTAAATTTTCAAACAGGGGGCAACCCTCTTCCAACATATTTTCGACTGCAAGCCTTCTAAAAAATCTAAAGTTTATTGCCCACATTGCATTATCAATTTAACTGAGCTAAAATTTTCAAATTTCTCAAAAATATTTCCTACAGTCTGTTTTTTAAACATCTTTAATTTGATACCTTTATTGTAATAAGCCATTTATTTGATCAATTATATTGAGTCAAATTTTCCAACAGGTGGCAATCCTTCTCAAACTTATTTTCGGCTGTAATCCTTCTTAAAAATCTAAAGTTTAATACCCACATTGCAATATTTCATTTATTTTGTCAATTTAACTGAGCTAAAATAAAAATAGGTCGCATCCCTCCTCAAAAGTATTTCCTACAGTCATCTTTCTTAAGCCTCTTTAATTTGATACCTATATTGTAATGTGATTTATTTTATAAATTAAACTTAGTTAGATCTTCAAACAGGTGGTAACTCTCCTCAAAGTTTCTCATAGTTTCGGCCGTAAGCCATCTTAAAACTCTTTAGTTTGATACCCACATAGCAATATTTCATTTATTTTATCAATTTAATTGAGTTAAAATTTTCAGCCCTCCTCCAAATATTTCCGACAATCACCTTTCTTAAACTCCTTTAATTTGATACCTATATTGTAATATGTCATTTATTTTATCAATTAAATTTAGTTAAATTTTCAAACAGGTTGCAACCCTCTTCAAACATATTTTCGGCTGTAAGCCTTCTTAAAACTCTTTAGTTAACACCCACATGGCAATATTTTATTTGCTTTATCAATTTAACTGAGTTAAAATTTTCAAATAGGTGGCAACCCTCCTCAAAGGCATTTCCAGCAGTTATCTTTCTTAAACCTACTTAATTTTGTACCCACATTGCAACATTTCATTTATTTTTATTAATTAAACTGAGTTAAAATTTTTAAATAGGTGGCAAGCCTCGTAAAAGATACTTCCAACAGTTATCTTTCTTAAACCTCTTTAACGTAATACCCATATTGTAATAATTCGTTAATTTTATCAATATATTTGGGTTTAAAAATTTTCAAATAGGTGGCAACCCTCCAATTTTTTGCGGTATCATTGGTTCTGGTATTATACCGAACAATACAAAAAAGAAATTATTCAAATCGGGTCAGCCGTTCTCGAGTTTTGACGACCGTGACATACGAACACAACATTTTTATTAATATAGATTAATATTTTTTTATAAATGTCTAGCTAATTATATATACTAGAGTGCCAGTTACTGTCGAAATTCGACAGTGTTTCTAGTTTTATAACCCTTGGAGAGGTTCTCTAACTTAACACGTAGCAAAACTTATACGGTACAAATTAACTAACCGGAAAATCTTCTGCTAAAACGTAACTAAACTTTTTTTATCTGAGAAGGTCTTTGGAGGACTTCGGCAGGACTTGGAATTGACCCGATACATTCAAGTTTATCGATAAATTTCAATGATTTGATACATATCGATAGTTCGATGAATGTCAAGAACACTAAAATTCGATAACTCAACAAAATTCGTTAACTCGACCAATTTAGATAACTGTGAAATTCGATGGCTCGATAAATTTCGGTAACTCAAAAATGTAAAAACTTTGATACCTTTATAAATTTTTACTTTTGACATCTCCACATTTTTCGAAAACTATCTAAACATTTTGATAACTCGTTACACTCTGTTAAGACGATTAAATTCGATAAGCAGTGATAAATCGATAAGCTTATATAACCTTGAAATTCGATAAATCGATATATTTTGAAAGTTCCATAAACTTCGCTTCGTTGAACCAACCAATTTCAGTAGATCAATAATTATCGATAACTCTGTAAGTTGAAAGAACTCCATGCATTACGACACCTGATATATTTCGTTAAGTCTATAAATAATGATAATTCAATAAATATCGATAACTTGATACATTTCTTTAACTTGACAAATTTTGTTAATCCCACACGTTTTATAGCTCGATAACTATCCGTAAATTTGGGAACTAAGTTTCTGTGCTATAAATTTCGACAACTTAGTAAACATTGATCAGTTTGAATAATTCGATCGTTGCGATAACTTAATAAGCATGGATAAATTTCGATAATTATAAACTTCGATGATTCGATAAATTTCAGTAACCTTTATGGCTGATTTTATTTCGATTCCTATCGGAAAATTTCAACTCTGTTAACCTAATTCTTATGTATTTCTCATTATCTCCATTTTCGCCTTTATCTCAATTTTCGTCTTTATCTTCACTTTTGCCTTTTTTGTCTTCATCGTTATCACTTGTTTCTTCATCTTCATATTTATCTTTATTTCAAAGTTTAATTTCAAATACGAAGTAAAACAAAATGCGAAACAGCTTAAATTAAACAGGTTGCAAAAACAACCATACACAAATATGGAAATTTTTAAACGACGATTTTCAAACAAATTCCAAACTATAAAAACTCTTCTCATCTACAGAAAATTACCTTTCCAACGGTGTTTTTGGTTTTGAAATCGGTAACTTTACTTTGGTCTTCATCTTTGTTTTTATCTTTCACATCTTTGCTTATGTCCTTTTCTTTTTCTTTTCACGTAGATGAGATGAGGTGCGATTACGTGATAAGATGTGACGTGATTTTATGTGATGTGATAGGATGTCATGTCATGTGTTGTCATATCCTGTGATGTCATGTCATATGATGTCATACCATATGATGTCATATCATGAATGCAAAGTCATGTAATGCCATGTCATGCCATACGATGTCATATCATGTGATGTCAAGTCATGTGATGTCATGCCATATAATGTGATGTCATATCATATAATGTCATGTCACGTGATATCGCGTGATGTGATATCATATTATGTGATGTGATATCATATTATGTGATGAATATCATGATCAATGATCATGATGTTGATAACTGTGTCGAGAAAAATGCCGATAACAATATCCATAAACATATAGAAAAATACAACGATTGTAAAATCGATTAATTCATCGATAAATATAACAATCATTAGTAGCGATTATTGTACCTATCATTAACATATAAATGACTAAATCGATAACAAAATCAATTGTTTAATCGATTATTA
>NW_016158035.1:38672-42352 GCF_001687245.7 Rhagoletis zephyria
TGCCTTGGCAAATGACGAAAATTGGAAGGCCATTAAAGTTATGAATTTGAGAGAAATATCAGTGCTGCCGAATGAATCCAATGCTTTTGTGAAATACAATTATGATGAGGAGGCAAAACCTATATTGATTCCAACGAAAAAGTCACTTGGAAAGCAATACCCTCTCACACAAGCCTATAACAATCGACTAGAATTGGATAAAGAGAAAAAAAGATTTGGAAGAGATGTGTACTAAACGAATACGAAACGAGATAGGGCATTTTTGAATAAAATTCTGAGATAGGGCTTTGTTCAACTAAATTCTGAAATAGGGCGTTGTTCAATCAAATTCTGAGAAAGCGCGTTTTGAAGAGGAAGCTGGGATAGGGCGTTTTTGAACCGAATTCTGAAATAGGGCGTTCTTCAACTAAATTCTGAAATAGAGCTTTGTTCAAAAATTTTCTAAAATAGGGCGTTTTCGAACTGGCTGCCGAGATGGGTCGATCTTCCACTCAGCCATCGATATGTAATACTTCTACATATATTGGCAGTAAGCTACAGAGTGTCCAGATTTGGCGATTTCGCGCCAATTTGGCGATTTTTTTTTTGGATATTTGCGCGTAAAAATTTAGGAAATCGCCATTGGCTATTTTTGGCGGTATTTTCCCTTCAAATAAATTTGTTCCAATTATAACAATATACAAAACTTAGTTTTCCACGATAATTTTACAGAAGAGGCTAATGAACTGCGTGATAAACTGGACTTAAGAAGCATATTAAAAGACAGTCAAAAATGTTTCATCACCTTAATCGAAGAACTTTGGAAACGATTACCTAGACAATTAAATACTTTTAAAAAAGCTTTGATTTTGTCACCAGAAAAGTGTGTGAATCATAAGAGGGCAAGTTTCAGGGACCTGCCAACTCACTATTTGACTTTGAAGGAAAGAAAAGCAGCGGAAACTGAATATTTAAATATTTTAACTTTCCCATGGAATAACTTTTCTCAGAACCATTCCATCCGACTCTGAAGAATTTTGGATAATTGCTTACGGAGTGAAAACCGCAAGAGGCAATAAAATGTTTGGAAATATAAGCAAATTCATATTATTACCCTTGCCGCACTCACATGATTTGTTGAGCGCGTTTTTTCCGTAATGAATTCAACAAAAACTAAGATTCGAAAGAGGATGCGGTTGGAAAGCCTTAATTCAATAGTTAGAATAAACTGTTATATAAAAGCTAATAGTTTCTGCTTCAAAATGTTTCCATTATCAAACAGTATGTTATCAAGATTGAATAGCTCAATATATGACAACACAAGTGTAAATGATTCAGACACTATGAGGCATTTCATGTCACCGCAGCCACCTCTGTGCGCGACCTCTCAGAATTTGGATGAAAGTTGAAGAGATTGAAGGTCTAGGTGACACGAATATACGTGCAGCATATTTTGCCGATATGACGTAGGGTTGCCTATTTACACGGGCTTAAATTTTAGGAAAACGTCATACATATCTTTCCTTAAAGTGCCGTATCTCGGAAACCTTTTAACGAAACTTAATGATAAAAAATGTATTTCTTCCGTCTTATTATGGCCTTTAATTGTACATTTTTTACATTAATGTGCGACGTATAAAAAACAAAAAAAAATAGGTAAACATTTTTCTTTTTGATTTTTTTTCGATTATAGCATTTTAAAAAATTTGTATTTTATTTGTCTATAATGTCAACTTTAAGTACCCAAATGGGCTACTTATGGTTTTGGACTCTAGATCGTCTAACGCTCGAGCAATATGATAAATAGACATTGAAATTTTATGAAATTGTATATTTTTGAAAGAGGAAAGGGGCCGAAAAAACAAAAACAATATGAAAAAATGATATTAACTTTACTAAAGGTCTGAAATCATGAAAATCCCTTCAAGGAAATGGCAGAATTGAACTTTATTGCAGTGCATATGGGAAATCCGCTTACGACGTGATTGGAGGAAATTTTAAGAGACTAGTAGCTAGAGCAAGTCGTCAACTCCTGATTTTAAAACAAATTCGTACACCCGAAGGCCTCTACCAATGGAGTGAAACCGAAGCATCATAAACATAACTGAATTAAAAACAAAACATTAAACTGTACTTAGATTTTGTTATTTTGAGAGCATATTCGCAAGCATATTAACCAATGTTTTAGTGCTTATCTAAGCGCTTAAAATGGATTTTTTCTTGCTTATTTTCTTCGGCCCTGGGGGTTACTATGTGTAGTGCACTTGGAACTTTGTTGTTAAAATACTTGTTGTTCTTTTATTTTTGGATTGTAAAATGAAATGATCGTGTTTGTATCTTTTCAAAAATTTTCTTTTTGATTTTTAAAAAATTTAATCTTCAAATTATAACAACGTGTTACAAAAGTTATTGCTCCTGTACAACGGCAAGATCCTACAATAAACATTCTTTACAATTGGCGACCCTGCCAGGAGATTTGCAGAAGCTGCTACAAAATAAATATAAGAATATTGCAGAGACGTTGGTTTGCAAATATTTCTGTTGCGGAATTAAATTTAATAAATTGTGTTGTTGCGTTAAATGCAGAATTGATAATTCTTGTTTGCTGTTGAGATCCTGTTGCTTGCATCAAAAGCTGATACATTGATTCAACGTTTCTTTCCGCTGTTGAAACTCTTTTCATTTGTTCATTGAATCAAAAATATACATATATATACATATATAAAAATGCTCCAGCATCGGATAAAATATTGGTGTTACCTTATGAAGAATTTGAGAATTTGCAATGTTCCTGAATTGCTAATCATCAATCAACTAATTGACTACGTTAAGTAATTGGTTATTTGTTAGACTTAATTTTTAATTGCATCTGAGTCTGAATGAATAATTATTACTATCTATTACTACTTAAGTTATCTAAATTATTTGTCTAAATTTTGAAATATTCATATATACATATATTTTTATTTTATTTTTTTTATTCGTGTAAACTTTCTCCAAAATGTTCCATTCTCCGGGTGAATTCAAATGAGATTTGCGCTACTTCGGTTAAATTACCGCAATTCTGGACAAATTGTCCAGACGCTTGGTTCGTGCATGCAGAAATGCAATTTGCGACTAAAGGAATTACTAGAGATTCAACGAAATATGAATTTGTTATAACTGCTCTTCCGCGGGAAGTTATAGCCAATGTGTTGGATGTTATTCAAAATCCACCACAAACAGGAGTATATAGCAACTTTAAAAGGGTTTTAATTGAGCGTCACTCTTTGATTGAACAGCGTAAACTTGATAAAATATTATCTGACACTGAAATGGAAGATCGTAGACCTTCAGAATATTATAGATCGGTCAACCAGTTAGCTGAAAATACAATAGATTCGACATTTCTTAAAAATGTATGGCTGAGAAAACTTCCTAAAAGTTTGTATATAGCATTAACAAGTGCTAATTTAAATAACGTTAACGATCTTCTACGTCTTGCTGATAGTATATGGGAAATTACAATAGCCAATCATTCGATTTTTTAATTAAATCTGGTATTTGTCGTCCATCAAAGTCACATGGAGCATCACCCTCGCATTTGGTGCCTTATAAAGAATCGAATGATTGGCGTCCTTGCGGTGATTACCGAAGGCTTAATATAATAACCGTACCGGACCGTTATCCTTTGCCTCATATTCATGATTTACATGTTGTTT
>NW_016158035.1:42452-50627 GCF_001687245.7 Rhagoletis zephyria
AAACGGAAGAAAATGGCATCCCTATGATTTCAACTTACGCCAAACGTTTTGTAAACAAGCAATTCTGAACAAATAACCGTTTTTCTACAAAGATGTTTAAACGGAAGCATTACAAATATGGAAAGATAGCAATCTACAAGGCTTTATTGGCAGTAGGTCCTTTTTAAAGCACAAGCACGAAGCACGAAGCTAGCACAAAATAAAATTTTTTATTTGTTGTTTACAAAAAATTATTGCCAAGTATATAAGTCAAAATTGTTAAATATATATCGCTTTCATTCATGTCTTCATAGAGTTGGTGCTTCTTTTATAGGAAAATTCATACGGCTTATGAACAGATATTCCATGTAAATGCACCATTATTATTTCTTTCTTCAACTGAAATATGATACAAAAATTTGAAGGTAAAACATTTTTGAAGTCTGCTAACATAACAAAAATGTTTTCAAATTTTCAATCTCACAAATACATTCTCACTTTCAGTCTCAAATAAAAGTAAATTTGAATATTTTGATCCATGATTCAATAACACAAGGTTATGTAAATTGTGACAGCTCAAATTTGACAACCCTTTATCTAGATTTGTATTTTGGAAGTAGGAGAAATGGGAAGAATGTGGTCGCCTTTTGCGAAAACGGTAGTAGAAAGGTACTAAAAAAGTGTGCAAAGTATACAGTTAGAAGTAAAATGTGTATTATGAGGCATTTCATGTCACCGCGGCCACCTCTGTGCGCGACCTCTCAGGATTTGGATGAAAGTTGAAGAGATTGAAGGTATAGGTGACATGAATATACGTGCAGCATATTTTGCCGATATCACGTAGGGTTGCCTATTTACACGGAACTTAAATTTTAAGAAAACGTCATACATACCTTTCTTTGAAGTGCTGTATATTGAAAACCTTTTAACGAAACTTAATGAAAAAAAATGTATTTCTTACGTCTTATTTTGGGCTTTAATTGAACATTTTTTACATTAATGTGCAACGTATAAAAAAACAAAACAAAAAATAAGTAAACATTTTCTTTCTGATTTTTTTTTTTTGATTATAGCATTTTAAAAAATTTTAATTTTTACATAAAAACATTGTCTACAATGTGAACTTTAAGTACCCAAATGGGCGTGATGGGCTACTTAAACGTTTGGATTCTAGATCGTCTAACGCTCGAGTAATATGATAAATAGACCTTGAAATTTTATGAAATTGTATATTTTTGAAAGAGGAAAGGTCTGTAAAAAACAAAAACAATATGAATAAATGATATTAACTTTACTAAAGGACTGAAATCATGAAAATCCCTTCAAGGAAATGGCAGAATTGAACTTTGTCGCAAGTTCACATGGGAAATATGCTTACGACGTGGTTGGAGGAAATTTTAAGAGACTAGCAGCTAGAGCAAGTCTTCAACTCCTGATGTTACAACAAATTCGTACTGTTGCTTTTCCACAATAAATTTTCATTAAAAAACGGCCTCAAGCTCAATAAAAGTTGTTGAATATAATTGTTGCAAGGCCATAAATTAACAAAAACAAATAACTTAAGGACGAGGACACCTAAAAGTTAAACATTCTAATATTAGAAATGTTAACGAAAACCAACAAAACCAACAACCCCATGATCACGTGAATTGCAGCGGAATAGCTGCGCCTGATTGTAGTTGGCTTAACTAGCGAAATAGTGGAAATAAGCAACAAGAATTAACAAGGCGAACTTAGCACAGTGCGTAGGCAACTGGCTGAGTCAGTGGGATCGTCGGTTCGAATCCTACTGAAAGAAGTCTGATGAGGAAATGTGGTGATTTCCGAAATAGCT
This sequence comes from Rhagoletis zephyria, assembly GCF_001687245.7. Lineage (NCBI taxonomy): Eukaryota > Metazoa > Arthropoda > Insecta > Diptera > Tephritidae > Rhagoletis > Rhagoletis zephyria. The sequence continues at coordinate 44,266 of NW_016158035.1, forward strand.
ATCACTTCTTCCATTTTTTCAAATTATTGTTGCTTTTCCACAATAAGTTTTCATTAAAAAACGGCCTCAAGCTCAATAAATTATATTCAATAGTTGATTATATAGAAAAACGTTATATGAACAGATTAAAGGAATTGTAATTTTTAATTTTTTTAAATTTGTTTGAGCAAAATCGGACTAAAGGTTCTCGAGTTATGTCAAAAAAAGACCACCAAAGGTGACAATTTCCCCTATATGATAGTTATATATATATCTCGATTCCTAGACGTGACCCAGCGAAACGCCGGGACACGTATAACTTCTTTTATACCGATATAACTTTCCCCGGTAGTTTGAACCCTTCCCGATCACTGACCCCTACCATTTGTCTCACAGTGTAATTAACAAGGCGAACTTAGCGCAGCGCGTAGGCAACTGGCTGAGTCAGTGGGATCGTCGGTTCGAATCCTACTGAAAGAAGTCTGATGAGGAAATGTGGTGATTTCCGAAATAGCTATCACTTCTTCCATTTTTTCAAATTATTGTTGCTTTTCCACAATAAGTTTTCATTAAAAAACGGCCTCAAGCTCAATAAAAATTGTTGAAGACAATTGGCTTTATTCATAAAAAATAAAGTAGGTTTAAAGAGTTTTATAAAATTATGTTCTCATACATTTTTCAGTTTATAATTCTTTTTTAAAGCTACTTTATTTTTTATGAATAAGACCAAATGTTTTTATGTAAAAATTAAAATTTTTGAAAATGCTATAATCAAAAAAAAAAATCAAAAAGAAAAATGTTTACTTATTTTTTTTTTTGTTTTTTATAAGTTGCACATTAATGTAAAAAATGTACAATTACATAAAGCCCAAAATAAGACGGAAGAAATACATTTTTTTTCATTAAGTTTCGTTAAAAGGTTTCCAAGATACAGCACTCCAAAGAAAGGTATGTATGACGTTTTCTTAAAATTTAAGTTCCGTGTAAATAGGCAACCCTACGTCATATCGGCAAAATATGCTGCACGTATATTCATGTCACCTAGACCTTCAATCTCTTCAACTTTCATCCAAATCCTGAGAGGTCGCGCACAGAGGTGGCCGCAATGACATGAAATGCCTCTTATTAATTCTATGTGAATTTGTAATATATTTGGTGTTTTAATGGAAATACTAAACAAAACGTAACAATATATACTTACGGCCCAACGTTTCGCTAATCTTCTTAGCATCTTCAGGGGCGTGTTTATTTTATTATCTGTTACAAAAATATAAATACATACATAGTAAGTAAAGGAACAAATACACATACATATACATAAGTACATATAAAAAATTGCAAAAGAACATCTGAGATATTGAACACAAAAAATACTCAGATAAAATTCGTCATTAAATTAACTAAATCTACTTTAATCCATACCACCTTCTGTGGTAGCTTTGTCTAAACTAAAACTAAATTTGAATTCTATAAGCATAACAAGCAGGCGGCAGAAATGTCATCGGTTTACACATTATCCACAGTTTTTACAAAAACAAAATGCTCAATAGATGCTCAACAACAAAGTAACGTAGTTTATGAAATTAAATGTAATGGTAAGGAGAACGAAGAATGCGGAAAGGTGTACATAGGAACAACTAAGCGAGCCCTAGGCACGCGATTAAGCGAACATGAAACAGATATAAAAAAACAAAAAACTAGTACAGCGCTTTCACAACACATACGAACTACTGGGCACTCAGCAGATTTAGCAAACACAAAAATTATCGACATAGAAAAACGAGAAAAAACCAGATACACATTAGAAAGCTTAAGGATCTTACAAAAAAGGGGAAACACAATAAACAAAAAAGAAGACACCGATGACATTTCTGCCGCCTACTTGTTATGCTTATAGAATTCAAATTTAGTTTTTAGTTTAGACAAAGCTACCACAGAAGGTGGTATGGATTAAAGTAGATTTAGTTAATTTAATGACGAATTTTATGTGAGTATTTTTTGTGTTCAATATCTCAGATGTTCTTTTGCAATTTTTTATATGTACTTATGTATATGTATGTGTATTTGTTCCTTTACTTACTATGTATGTATTTATATTTTTGTAACAGATAATAAAATAAACACGCCCCTGAAGATGCTAAGAAGATTAGCGAAACGTTGGGCCGTAAGTGAAATAACGTCGTTTTATTTACACTAAAAGAACAGATCAGACAAGCCTATCACAAACTAAAAGATTTTCACAAAATACAAACTGATCGGATATACATAAATAAAGTAACAATATATATTTTTAATTTAAGTGTTCGTTATTTCCTGGAACAAATCTAGAATACCGACCGTTCAGCTATGCAAAAACGAAAAATGCAGATCAATAGAACTTTTTACGCTCATTTCAACCATGCCGAAATTATTTAGCGAAAGTATAATAGAAAGACGTTTTAGAAGGTTAAATATTAATATCTTATGAACCACATAACCGATTAAAAAACTTATAACGTCACTATAAAGATAATCTATTTATCTTTCAGCTGATATACATAATTGAAATTGTTTTTTATATATTTAAGCCAAAACCACTACAAAATCAAAGAAATGTTCCGCCCTATTCTGCATTTCGACTCGAATCGAAATTTTCTCCGTTTGGCAACTTTGGTATTCTGCGTTCCGTTTCCTATCGATCAATCTTCGAAATTTACGATTATACCTATTCTACATTTCGATCGTAGTTCCGTTTTTCTAAGTTGCAAATTTGTTGACGGAGAATATTTCGGTTGTTATTTTCGTGGGTTTAAATAACAAAATTTTATAAAAAATTTAAGTAAAATATACTGTGCATGATTTTAAGTCATCATAAATGAATTTTCTCGATTTCTGTGTTTTCGCGAGCGGTAATACGGGCAAAACGAAAAATTGGCTCAAATAATGGCAACCAAAAGGGATATTGCGCGACGAATCTACGCGTTTTTGTTTACATTATCTATAAATAAGACTGTGAAATGCACTGAATACAATTTATTCTTTTTATATAAAATTAATAGATGTATGCACATAGATACATACATACATAAAATGTGAAGTTACATAAAAAAGATGCTTTTATTATTGCACTCGTTTTTACTAACTTTTTAAAAAGAGGTGCGTATGTTGTCTCGAATTCGATTTGCTATGGAAAGATAAGCTTTGTTCTTCCCCTCCTCCTGACGACTTTGAAAATGGGATTCATTTGCGTTCAAATCTTCCACTCTGTAGTAAATGCAAATGTTGTGGAGTGCTCAAACAACGTTTATGATTACACTGCCTTTAAGCGATGAGTAATACGGTTCAAGATATGTTCCTTATGACTCTTCCTTCACTCATCTGAAAAAGATCAAACATGTACCTAAATCTCCGCGTTTCAACTTCCGCATCAGCAATCTGGGACTCGTTCTTCTCTTCAAGCAATAACGCCGCGGCTATGGATTTCATTCTTATAATTATGTATCCACTTAAATTTTATTTTTAAATTACAGTGATGCTAGGTATATTTAGTTATTTTAAAATATTTACAAACTTTAACTTCATATGCTGCTATAGTTTGGTGGCAAATATTTCTTTGTTTTGTTTCGATTTCACACATTCCTAGGCAAACAGCTGATTTCGAAAGATGTTTTCTCTCTTCCTCTTCTTCTTTCGTTTCGATCGTAACTCAGAATACCTAAGTTCGATTCCAGCGGAGCGGAATGCGGGAACGTAATCGAAATGCAGAATAGGGCTGGTTATTTTTTCATGAAATAACCTTTTTTGAAAAAAGATACATGATTACTGGTAAAGAAATTTATATTATTTAGAAAGTACAAGCTATTATCTTTAATTCGATATACATATTTTATCATGATATACTTTTTAGATTTTAAGAATTAAGTGATAATAAAAAATATAAATAAACAAAGCAAATAAACCTCTTATATCTTCATTGTTTTTTACATGCGCCAAATAAATTTAAGAATTTTTGGGTTTACTACTAACTACTAGAAACTGTAGAGTGAGCAACATTCAGCACAAGTAAAGAACCGATTTTATGTGTGGAAGCGAGAAGACTGTTTTATGACAAAAGCTTTCCATTATTGAATCATGATTTTGATCTATTTGCTTTTTGTTTTACTTTTATTTGGCATTTGAGTTGCTCTGAAAATTTCAATTTTATAAAGTAGACAAGAGCGAGCGGTTTTACCTTTAAATATTTGTATCATGCAACTGAAAAGTATATGAAATGTTCAAAAATTGGTTTAACAAATGATTAGTATACATACACTGCCGGAACAAAGTATTGGCATAACAATATATGCAACAATTTTCATTCTAATATTTTTCCGCTAATTTTGTATAAAAATATGGTTCATTCTACAACAAAAAACATAAAAGTATAATTCTTAAACTTTGTGCAAAACTCGAAAATTCAGCAAATTTTCATGAAAATTTTAAACTTTTTAATCAGATTTTCTAGAATTTTTTTGAGTATGCAGATTTTTAGCCCAATCAATTTTATAATAATAAAAAGCAAGTTTTAAGTAGCTAGGAGTTACCGTTGATTTTTGGAAATTTTTTTTCACGCAGTTTCTTCCATACAAAAAATTTTTTTCGAAAATACTTTATATGGAAAAAATGCAAAACACCATCAACAAAAAAATACTCACAAAACAACGCGATTTTTGACTAACTCCGAACTCGCATTTTTTTCTAGAATTTAATGGGCTCGAAAACTGCATACTCAAAAAAATTCTAAAAAATCTATATATTAATACGCTAACATAAATTTTGTCTCCGTTCGTTTGGCGATTCTACCGAACCGACCAAGAACACCGTTGGAAAGGCATTTTTCCGTAGATGAGCAGAGTTTTTATGGTTTCACAACTGGTTGAAAATTACGGCCAAAACCGTCGTTTAAACATTTTCGAATTGTGTATAGATGTTGCTGCAACATGTTCCATTTGACACGTTTCGCCTGTTGTTTCACTACACATTTGAAATTAAGCTTTGAAATAAAGATAAATATGAAGATCAAGAAATAAATGATAACTATGAAGTCAAAAAAAAAGAAGGCAGAAGTGAAGATAAAGACGAAAATGGAGACAATGACAGATACATAAGAATTAGGGTAACTGAAAGGGTAAGAACATTTCTTGAATTTATGAAGTGAAACTTCTTTAGCGGCAGTTGGTTGGTTGGGAGTAAATTGTCGAATTCAAGGGGAATAATGCACATGGAAATGGTTCTCAGCGGTTTAGCGGTTTGAGAATAAAAACAAAAACAAANTATCTCATGATCCACTGATCGGATCTCAACCAGATTAGTATGGGACCACCTCTGAGACACTACCTGCAAACTACTATGCAAAAAGAATTATCGAAATCGGTTGACGCGGTCCAAAGTTATGCGGTAACATACATAAAAAAAAAAAAAAAAAAAATATTCCGACGAACTGATAACCTCCTCCTTTTTTGGAAGTCGGTTAAAAACAAAGAGGTAAATTTAAACACTTTAAGGTAAAGGTGAAGAGGAATATGCAAAAATAAAGATATATATGAAGAAAAGGATGAGGATGAAGATCGATATTGTTATCGATATAAAACTCGATATTTTTATCGATATAATAATCGATACTGCTATCGATAAAATAATCGATGTTGCNGATATAAAACTCGATATTTTTATCGATATTGCTATCGATAAAATAATCTATGTTGTTATCGATACTGTTATTGATCAAATAACCGCTATTGTAATCGATGTAATAATCAATATAAAAATCGATATTGTTATCGATACAATAATGGATATTGTTATCGGTATAATAATCGATTAAATAATTTATTTTGTTATCGATTTAGTAATTTATGTTGTTATCGATATGTACAATAATCGACACTGATGATTGTTATATTTTATCGATGAGTTAATCGATTTTGCAATCGTTGTATTTTTCTATATGTTTATGGATATTGTTATCGGTATTTTTATCGACACAGTTATCAACAGGGTTATCGATGTAATAATCGGAACATGGAATGTGAACACATTACATGACATCACATCACAATATATAACATGATATGAAGAGACATCATATGATATTACATCACATAATATGATATCACATCACACGATATCACGTGACATGACGTCATATGATATGACATCACATTATATGGCATGACATCACATGACTTGACATCACAAGATATGACATCGTATGACATGACATGGCATTACATGACGTGGCATCACATGATATGACATCATATGGTATGACATCTTATGGTATGACATCATATGACATGACATCAGAGGATATGACAACACATGACATGACATCCTATCACATCACATAAAATCACGTCACATCT
>NW_016158035.1:52602-81738 GCF_001687245.7 Rhagoletis zephyria
GTGAAGATAAAGTCGAAAATTGAGATAAAGGCGAAAATGGAGACAATGAGAAATACATAAGAATTAGGTTAACAGAGTTGAAATTTTCCGATAGGAATCGAAATAAAATCAGCCATAAAGTTACTGAAATTTATCGAATAATCGAAGTTTATAATTATCGAAATTTATCCATGCTTATTAAGTTATCGCAACGTATCGAATTATTCGAACTGATCAATGTTTACTGAGTTGTCGAAATTTATAGACACAGAAACTTAGTTGTCCAAATTTACGGATAGTTATCGAGCTATAAAAATTTGTGAAAATAACGAAATTTGTCAAGTTAAAGAAATGTATCAAGTTATCGATATTTATTTAATTATCATTATTTATAGACTTAACGATATTTATCGAGGTGTCGTAATGCATAGAGTTCTTTCAACTTACAGAGTTATCGATAATTATTGATCTACTGAAATTGGTTGGTTCAACGAAGCGAAGTTTATGGAATTTTCAAAATATATCGATTTATCGAAATTTCAAGGTAATATAAGCTTATCGATTTATCACTGCTTATCGAATTTAATCGTCTTAACAGAGTGTAACGAGTTATCAAAATGTTTAGATAGTTTTCGAAAAATGTGGATATCAAAAATAAAAATTTATAAAGGTATCCAAAGTTTTTACATTTTTGAGTTATCGAAATTTATCGAGCCATCGAATTTCACAGTTAACGAATTTTGTTGAGCTATCGAATTTTAGTGTTCTTGAAATTCATCGAACTATCGATATGTATCAAATCATTGAAATTTATTGATAAACTTGAATGTATCGGGACAATTCCAAGTCCTGCCGAAGTCCTCCAAAGACCTTCTAAGATAAAAAAAAAAATTAGTTACGTTTTAGCAGAAGATTTTCCGGTTAGTTTATTTGTACCGTATAAGTTTTGCTACGTGTTAAGTTAGAAAACCTCTCCAAGGTTTCTAAAACTAGAAAAACTGTCGAATTTCGACAGTAACTGGAACTCTAGTCTGATTAAAAAGTTGAAAATTTTGATGAAAATTTGCTGAATTTTCGCGAGTTTTGCACAAAGTTTAGAATATTAGAATAAAAATTGTTGCATATATTGTGAAAAATTTGGTGTGCCAATACTTTGTTCCGGCAGTGTACATCTACAAGCTACCAAACTTTTATTATTAAGTAATTGTTATGAAATATGCCCCTGTAAAAGACTATCACCCAAATTCATAAAAAATAAAGACTTAACTGCTTTATAAATGGAAAATTTTTATGAAAATGTCACTCAATAGTCTTATATGGGTATTTAAAATTAACCGCGGTAACCGCTGCCAAAATTAAAACTCACAAAGGCATATGGAATGGCTCATAATTGTGGCGGCAGCGTTTTTACCGCCGACGTTTTTCGGTTGATTTAAATTTATTTCTATTTTTCAGCCCAACGGGGACGGCACAAAGTTGGTTGAGTGTTGATTGTAGTAATTTTTATTATTTTCACAAGTTTGGCAAAGTTTTCATCCATTTTTATTTCCAGCAAATCTACATAAACGCATAGTGAAATAATATAAAGTGTGCCAGATAGCAATGACATTCTATTTCGGCACTCTTATTTGACAATTTACCTATTATCATTATATTGTCGGCCGCTGTGGTGTAGTGGTAAGCAGTGCGCGCTTTCACTCATCAGCACCTGGGTTCAAGCTCTGGTCAAAGAAACATCGCAAAAAATATAAAAAAGGTTTTTCTTAACAGCGGTCGTCCCTCGGCAGGCAAGGGCAAACCTCCGAGTGAAATTCTGCCATGAAAAACAGCTTCTCATAAAAATACAATCGCCGTTCGGAGTCGGCGTAAAACTGTAGGCCCCTCCGCTTTGTGTGACAACATCAAGACGCACGCCACAAGGAGAAGCTCGGCCAAATACTAACATATGTGTAAGTGCCAATCTATTATTATTATTATTATTACCTATTATCATTTCATGATAACCCTTTTGAGTGAGAAGTTATGATTTTTTTTTGATTTGAATAAAAAATTTAGGAAAAAAGCTAAGAAATTATTGCCGTTTGTGCAGGAGCACACATAGCGTTGCAGTGCTGATGTTTTCAGTGCGGAAGGATGAGGATATAAACCGAAATTGGACACAGGTATACAACAAAATCAAGGGTTAATACCAGAATTGAAGAAGCGTATACCAGAAATAAAATAAAAAATAGTCACCCCTATTCTGCAACACTTTCGTATTCGGATTTTGCTACGAATCGTAGAAATGCTATGCTGCAATCCGAATCGTATCTTCGAACTTTCGAAATTCGTAACAATGGCATGCCTAAAAACGAACAAGTAAGAAATTGACAGCTTTTTTGCCTAATTTTGTACGGAAACAATTCTGTGTCGGAAGCGAGATAAAAATTAAGCAAAAAGATGTAAATCGATGTGTGTTTGCAGGAAATATTAGTGGTGATAAATTTGCCTTTCGCATATACGTATATTTTTATCCAGTGCTTTATATGAACGAAAAAAAGAATGTTTGCTGCCCCTTATCGAGAAACTTGGGTACGGTTTAGTTATTTGTACAAGAATTTTGGGTTGTTGTATCTAATCACGCATCACCCGAATCTTTAACATAGGATTAAACTTTAATTTAAAACAAAGGTTCCAAATTTCCGACCTCTAGTTTATTAATAAATTAGGTTTGAACTAGAGATGGGCACGGGACTAAATATTTAATCCCGACCCCGCCCATCTCGAAATTCGATTTTTAAGTCCCGAACCCGCCCATACCGACATTTTTCAGAATTGTACCGCGGGTCCCGTGGGTCCCGATATCTATCTCTAAAGCAGGCTACACACGGACAACAAATTGAGGTTTGCAAACCGATCGAAGGTGCGAAGGTTCACATAAATGTTCAGGTCTTTCATATTAATTTTAAATAATAAAAATAATAAGGAAAGATCTGGCATCTTCCTTTAATTTTTTTTTCTTCTTCTCAATAAAACATTAAAAGTGCATATTTCAAACATCGTTTTTAAGGAAAATTTTGTGAATTTGCAGGGGTTGCGGTTTTATCGGGAGTGTCGGGAAACCCGTCGGGACCAACCCGTCCCGCCCCCCATATTTTTACAGATCTTCCCGATACCGCCCATCCCGGCCAATTTTAAATCAGTACCGTGGGTCCCGCGGGTCCCGCTATCCCGCGCCCATCTCTAGTCTGAACCATGCACTTTTTTTTGTAAATTTATATGTGGGTTCTGCGCAAAGATACAGTGGATGGCGTAGCCGGAGTTATATGCCTAATAAATGTTGTATACCTTTCACAGTAGAAGGGGGGCTTCCGCCCTCTTCTCCGACAACAGGGAAAAGAGAATTCTCATTAGTAAGGCTTAAAATCCCTAAGCGCGGCCGAAGGCAGAAGCAAGCGCAACCAGGTTGTGGGCCTAACAAAATTCATATTTTCAATGGCTTGGAAGAAGCCGTTATTGCATTAACTGGATTGAGAACCAGTTCTTCAGGCATAGCAGTTATAGCTTGTGGCTCAACAATTCCACCAGAAGCTGACATAGATGTTTCCATGGTTACTATGCCCGACAGCTCCGCATACCTTTGTGAATCCATTGCCATAGCGCGCTCTTACTCCTATGCTATAATTGCAAATGCATCAGAGTCCATAATTTTCCTCCAAATATGTAAAATGACCCAATTTTACTATGAACAAACACTTGATGAGTGTTTTTTTAATTCCTTTCCACTTTGTTTTCCTTCATACAGCTCACTTCGAAAAACAACTGATAGCTGGCAATGCTGCACATTTTTCCGCAAGGGTTGCAGCATGTCGATTTTTCGTTTTTCGTAACTTAGCTACGAATTACGAATTACGAAAATTCGGGTTCTAGAATAAGGGTGAACAACAAAATCAAATTTTGATTTCAAATATGAAGACGTCAGTTTACCTAAATAGTACACTTTATTTTATTTCACTATGCATATACGCACGTACCGAAAAACAGTTTAATTTCACTGCGGCAACTGTTCACTTACCGCCGACCGCTTTACCGTCGTCCGCAGTAATTCTGGGTAGAGCTTAAATCGATGGCTGAGTGGAAGATCGACCTATCTTAGCAGCCAGTTCGAAAACGCCCTATCTCAGAAAATTTTTCAACAACGCTTTATCTCAGAAAACTTTTCAAGAACGCCCTACTTCAGAGTTTGATTGAAAAACGCCTTATCTCAGAATTTAGTTGAAGAACGCCCTATCTCAGCTGCCGATTCGCTTGAGATGGGGCGTTTTTCAATAAAATTCTGAAATAGGGTGTATTTCAATCAAATTCTGAAGTAGGGCGTTCTTGAAAAGTTTTCTGAGAGAGGGCGTTTTCGAACGAGATAGGTCGATCTTCCACTCAGCCATCGAAATGCGATCAGCTGTTTGACTTAACTAAAGTAAAAAGTGTGTGTGTTATTAAAAGAGTGAAAGTGCTGCAACTTCAAAGCAATTTCTTGATCGTGTAACGTCCAAGTAACACAAAACAAGCAATAGTTTGCGTTTACACGTTGGTAAAATTGCTTTCAATTTGCTCACACGTATAGGTTATCATTATTTTTTTTCTTATTTTATTAAACACTCAATTTTCTGCAAACAAACGGTCAGAGCTATGACCGAATAAAAATTGCTTTCAAGCTGATAGGCAATTGGCAAAGTGTGAGTGTGAGTGCTTCAGAGGTTTTTTCTTTATATGAATTAAAATTCACAATGTTTAATGTCGCAAAAAAATGTTTGCAAACCTTGGAAGGTACATATTTATTTAATACATAATGTTTTTTGTCAAACTTGTTTATATATTTTTATTTCAAAACCGAAACAGAAATAAAATTTTAAGAGCGAAACGAAAACCGAAACCGGAACATTATTTTGACTCGATTTAATTCCTTGGAAAAAATGTCGCTTTGGAAATTTTTGATTAGTGGCACCGTTGTATTTGGTATGTGATATGTAGACATAAGTAAATAACTCAACTATTCGATAAATTTAAAATTATGATTACTCAAAAGTTCAGTTACTCGAGTAATCAAGTATCCAAAAACTAAAATATGTTATGATTAGAGCAAACCAAAATATGTTCGGGCATTTTTTTTTTTTGTCAGGCATGTTAGCAACACGCTGATGAAATGTTTAAACGTTTTTCCAAAAAATATAAAGTTTGAGTTATATTACTTAGAGCATATTTTGCAATGAATACATATTTCAGCATATTTTGCAGTAAATGCATATTTTCGGGAACTTTGCTCTGCGTTGTTACGTTTAGAACTAATAATAAAAGTTTCTGAAAAAAATAACAGTATAATAACATTGTGTCGAAAATGAAATAGACATCAAAGCGCGCGTTCATATCGTGTTTATATAAAGTTTTTTATGTGTGAGAAAGAAATACTATATATTTACATGTTTTTCTCTTGACAGATGGGTTGTCCCGCCACTGACCCGCCATTATAATTTCGTTTGGCAAGCGATTAACAAGGATTTCATCAAGTCTTTATTATTACTAGTACTAGGTTACGCAGGATATACAAAACGTGGTTCGGTTACAGGCTACGTGTTACTACTACAAATACTAGGGGAACGTTACGTAGTCAATTCTCACCTCCTAGGACAACTCCATGTTAAATGCGACAGCAGAAAGCATGGATGGTAGATTTGCGACGTAGCGGAGCTTGTGTGTGCAAACCCAATTTTTGGCAAAAAATGTCAAGTACCCGGCTTTGCAGACCGACGATACGCGGTTTTGTACTTTAAAGGACGATATGTATCTACAAACATACACAGTTTAAATTCCTATGTGGAACAATTTGTGAATTAGATTCCATGTACTTTCATACATATGTTTTAAAAACAAATTGAATAAATATGAATTATTAAACAAAAATATTTATGTATGTATATGCACTTTTATGAAATTTAGAACATTTTAGGTGCTGCAAATAAAGTTAAAAGTATTTTTGGGCATGAAAATACGTACATAAACGAAATTTAAAAGCATATCTTATGGGTTATAATGATTTTAAAAGAATTTTGTGGAGCATATATATAGAATTGTTGGCACATTTTAAGCGCTTAAAATAAGTTTTAAGGAGCATATTTTGGGTTGTCCTAGTTATGATTAATTAACATTATGAGTCAAATGAGTAATACAATTTTCAAGTACTCTTTACGTATGTATAAAGAAGTAGAAGTCCCTTGATATTTTGAATAAACTTTTTTCAACGACAATCTTCGGATCGCTATCGCAGCTTTGCGACGGGTATTAATATCAACAAGTCGCGATAGTGATCCAAAAATGTCCGTTAAATCGTTACAGAACCTCTCCGCAGGTGAAAGTTTTTTTAAATTAAACTCACAACGGTCACTCGATACAATACCTAGATTTTAGTAAATACAGTCTATACCAACCTCCGGACACGTAGTTTTCAAGCATATAAACTTTCATGTCATAACATTCGTTAGCGATTCGTTCAGAGATCGTTGAAAGATCAGTAATAGAGGGAGTGACAACACGCATGTTGCGACGAACGCGATCAGTATCTATGTTGTAATAGCCCGAACCCATCTTTTGCATTAAATCGACAAAACTCTTCGGTGGTAATGTTGTGCCGCGATCCAGTGGCATAATGTAACAACGGTTTGCTGTAGTATCAATGATCGCCGACTGATTTTCCTTGAAATCATGCATAAAACGTCCTCGACGTCCATTCTTAAAATCGGGCACATCAATCTTAGCGTAGCTTTCATTATCGCTCATATCCAACTCGATTTCTTCACGGAAATAATCATCATCCAACGCATTGTAACCATTGAACTTTGTAAGATGTGAGAACAGATTACGCCAGTCCAATTCATCGTTTTGTTCGTACAGACGTGGCACACTTAAATTTCCAGTCGGCATGTATGGAATGTCGCAAAGTGCATGGTAGTGTAAATTCGAAGCAGTAGGTAAATATGTGCGATACAGGGTGTAGCCACCAAGAAGGCCCATCAGCATGACCACAACAGCGATGAAGAATAACAACACTGTCTTCATGCAGTATCCAGGCGGGCGATTGTAAACCATCGATTCGCGATCAACGTAACCGTGGTAGGGCGATTGCTGTAAATATTAAGTTAAAGTAAGGATTTTAAAAGTGTTGTTATTCTATCTATAATTTAAAGATTTAATTTTATTTATTTATTTATTTATTTTTATTTAGCGTGAAAACTTCGTCAAAAGTTGCAACGGAACGCATAGTGAGTGCAGGCGGCATGCCACTTGGTGTACACTTGCGTTCTTGCACTCACCACTGTTCCCCGCGTCATAAGCATGAACGGACACAGACAGAAACAGAAAGTAAAACGCAAAAAAAATCTGAAAATTACGCAAATAAAATAAATAATGGCCAAATACTTGGCGCCTAGTGCTGACCCACCTTCAGCCATGGTTATCGGCGCACCCTAATCCTGATGACCCCGTAATTAGCCTTACAGTTCCTTCGAAATTAACATTACACTAGGAGTAAAATTTAGAGTGTCGCAACTAATGGCGCAAAATCGATTACGGGAACGAAATAAGTACTCATAAGCAGTCTCAAAACAAAATTTGCCTGCGACCTCAATTTAATTGCGGTGCATTGCATTCATACACCAGGAAGCTTTTGACTTTTTTGTAATTTTTTCTTGGGCATAAGCCACACCGACAACAACTTCTTCATTTTTACACATTACATTATATTATACACATACGTAAAAGGTGATGCAACACCCCACACCGTGTCTGTATAACGTCCTCTTTCTATTTGCAATCAACGGCTACCGACAAAACGTAAAACCACAAAAGAATACGTTAAATATCAAAGTGATGCAATAAATACTTTTTTTAAATAACGTCACGTACATAATTGTTCACCTGGATTGTTGAGGCACCCTTGTTACCATCCTAAGCTTAAATATGTGGGAAGTGTATATATTATTATTTCTCACAAATTCGTTGGTTGAGTCGTGGAGATAAACTAAAACAATATTTATTGTATTGCATAATCCGGATTGGATAGCAGACTTAAAGCATAGACAGACGGCAGCGGGAATTATCTGCAGATGATCCGGATAAGGCCCTAGAGTTATTATTATTATTATTAGATTAGAGAAGATAAAAATATTCACTTACCTAAAAATCATATTTTTGCATATTATCGCTAATTTTGGATATGATAGCTTGTTTAAATATGCGCCATACTTAGGAGGATTGTTCTCTTCAAACGTGATTTGTCCTCCTCAAAATTATTGTCATTCTGTGTCCTCCTTTTGAGCAAGAATGTCCTGCTCCTCCTTTTCAAGTTTTATAGCAGTGACGAAATTTTCAAAAAGCTTCGTTCAGAATATTAATATTTGCTAATCGTACACAATCGTTATATTTAAAAGAAGTTTACATTGTTCAGCTTTCAGTTAAGTGATGTAAACTTTTGATTCATCTAACCGCCTGTGAAAGTTGAACAATGTAAACGCCTTTTAGCCAATTACGCAGTTCGCTCTCTCATTCGTAAGTTGCACTCCAATTATCCTTCGAATTACGTAATTCGCCATACTAAATCTTGAGAGAAAATTACCTCATTTGTTGGTAATTCAGATCCAATTACTATGCGAATTGCGACAAATCTCTGCCGTCTCTAATTTTTATCAGACATTTATCGAAACTGGCACTTTTTCTGAGTACGAAAAGTAAAGTTTATACATGTGTACATCACCAATTTAATACGGAAACTTATAAATTTTTACCAATTACTTACATTTTGCACAAATTTTGTAGCGAAGAAAACAAAAAAAAAACACAGGGATAGAGAACTGTCAAATCGAATTAAGAATTTGTGCGTGGGAAAGGGGTAATTCGCGATCGTAATTGGAGGAGCGAACAAAGTATTTCACGGTGCCGTAGGAATGCCGAAATTATTGCCTACCATATGTAATTTTGTTTGATAGATATGTATAAGTTTTATCAGTGGCAATATTTGTGTGTGGGGATCTTTTATTTTGATAAAAGCATTTGTAAGATGGCTTCAAACAAGTATGTTCGTTGCATTGAAGCGCAAATACGTTTAAAATTTTTTAGAAAATGTGTTATTTCACATCCAAGTACATAATCAAAAATAACACGGGCCCAGCGGCGGATCCCGACTTTTTTTTGGGTGTTTTCCGAGAAATTTGCCACTTATTCTTATTACTGTAAATGAGTCGCTGCATCTGTTCTGCCTTCTCGGGATTGGATAGAGAAGCAAAGCGAATGGGTCTGGTGGTGAACGAGGACAAAGCGAAGTATCTCCTGTCATCACACGAACAGTCAAGAGCATAAGCGTCTTGGCACCCACGTCACTGTTGACAGTTACAAGTTTCAAAAAGTAGACGACTTAGTTTATTTGGGAATCAGCATTACCAACAATAATGTCAGCCTTGAAATCCAACGGAGAATCACTCTTGCTAACAAGTGCTACTTTGGACTAAGTAGGTAATTGAGAAGTAAAGTCCTCTCTCGTTGTACAAAAATCACACTCTATAAGTCACTCATCATGCCTGTATGGCGCGGAGGCATGGACAATGAAAACATCTGATGGAGCAGCTCTTGGAGTTTTCGAGAGAAAGATTCTGCGAAAGATTTACGGACCTTTACGCGTTGGCGAATACCGCAGACGATTTAACGATGAGCTGTATGAGATTTACAACGATATAGACATAGTGCAGCCATGTCGTTCGAATAGACAGAAACGCTCCTGCTCTGAATGTATTCAACGCGGGCCGCGATGCTGGTCACAGAGGAAGAGGAAGGCCTCCTCTGCGTTGGAAAGACCAGGTGGAGAAGGACTTGGCTTCACTTGGCATTTCCAATTGGCGTCAATTAGCACAGAAGAGAAATGACTGGCGTGCTGTTTTGGACTTGGCCAAAATCGTTTAGGCGGTTACAGCGCCAATAAAAAAGAAGAAGAGTCGCTCTTATATATACATTAGACCACGCCAAGATAAAAATAAAACCCGCAATCATGGAGGATCATTACAATACCAAATGCTAAAATTTGAGTCTTATGCCGATCGCATTGCGGGATGTTTTTTTATTTTCATGTGGTCTAATATACATGTATATTAGGATGATCCAAAATAAGTAACCTAGCGAATTTATGGCCCTAAAATGACATATTTACTGAGAAGGAAATTGTCCCATTTGGAAAAGTTTTTATTTCAATTTTAAAAGGTGTCGGTAGGCATTTGAAATTTTCTAAAAATGTTATAACTTTTGAACCATTAAAAAAAGTTATAAAAAAGGGATAATATTTTTTCTAGGCATATTCTTGTAGGGCATTAAATTCTCTAAAAAATGACACTGAAGTTGGTTGTCTTAAAGACGATTAAGATATGTTAATGATATTGCTGAACGGGTTATAGCGTTGATACAAAATTATAGTCCAACTTTGACGAAATACAAAAGCAATTTCTGTTGCAAGTAATACAATTTCAATTAAATAATTTAAAAATAGGCAAAACTTGTTAATAGGTGGCGTTCTTATAATTATGCAACGCAGTGTACTATTAACTTTTTTGACTTGTGTTTAGAGGAACTTTGAATTGTTAATTTATTCGTTATTTATGTGTTTAAATAAATATAAATTTTTTTATGTGTTTCAGTGTGGAGAATTTGTCTTCCTGGAATGTTAAAAAATTCTGGTCACTTAATTGTTAAATAAAATGCCAAGGGACAAAGAAAACGTCCGTGCATTCCTTACAATAATGGTACGAACAAAAAGACCAACTACGAAGCGACGCACAGTGTTTCGACTATATGGAGGCAGGTGGAAATAATAATACACCTGCACCGATTTCACTGAAACTTGACATGTGCTCTAGTTTTACTTAGAAATAGAGAATTATGAAATTTTGTAAAGATGGAATAATTGCCACGCCCTCTACTCTTGTGAGCGGAAACATTAAATTTCATCCGATTTCGAGTCGTTTGCAGTCTTTATTTTTATTAGAAAAACCTAAATATAAAATATGGGAAAGATTGGATCACTATAACGTCCAAAACTCACAAAAAATGTGAGCCCAGTCATTAAATGGGATGGAATTTTGGTAAATTTTTATTTCATGCTTTCCTTTCTCATAAAACAAAGGTTATACTATAAAATGACTTAGGTGTAAATACTCGCTTTTTCCCAATGTTTGGTGAGATTTTTTCATTGTTCGAAAAATTGTTTTCGCGAAATTATGCAAAAAGCTGAAATTCAAAAATTAAGGAAATCCAAAATTACATACACTGAGGAGCAAAACCGGAACAGTAATACATAATGTGAATTTTCTTGCGATATAATCGCAATATATGAAGACTTTTTTGTAATCTAGTTTCGGAATTCACATTTCCAATGTTTATTTCATCAGAAGGCCATAAAAACAATAATTAATACAAGCAGATAAAGAAGAAAATTGCAAAAAAAAACGTAGCAACTAGATTGTCCCAGTTTTGCACCCCACAGAAAATTTTACCATTTGCTTGACTTTTAATAAATTGGCCATAACCAATTTGAATGTTTTAGCTTTTATGGTCATCTTGGGATACTTTCGCACAGGTTTTAGACGAAATCTGTTGAGAACGCGCACCGGTTTTCCTTAACGTAATGCCCAAGGTCTTGCATGCGACTGGGCATGTTTTCGCAATTGAACAGTGGCATTTTCAAACAATTCCATAAGTTTTCTGTTGAATCAATTCTATATATATATACCTATTTGGCCCCAGTTTCGGCGGATATTTCTGATCATTGTCCTTTTAAAATGGAGAAAAGCCTGAGAAAAATATCCTCAGAAATTGCCAAATTCTTTGAAAATGCTCATTTGTTGTCACTTTTCTTTTTACCATCGATCTTACCACAGTTCCTACTCCCCAAGGCGTAACAACCTAATAGTTTAAATATTTTGGGACGTTACGCGTATCCCTGATGCAGGTGCACAGCACTTGAACCAATATTCCGACTTAAAACGTTTAATTTTATCCCCAGAGTTAACAAATTTAGGGCTGTGCCCTAATTAATAGTAAATTTTGGTGGAATAATGTGGTCGTTTATGAAGAACTTGTAAATTCCCACTTCAAAATAATACCAATCCAATGTTTTTTCTTAGTAAAAATGCGTTTCTGACTAAAAATTTTTCTGGATGTCAAAGCAGGCTTTCTTCTCTTTATCTTTGTGCTGAAATAACTTGTTCCCATGTCTTACATAATGTCCAGTCACTTGCTTTGTGGTGATAAAACAGTAATTTTTGATTTGGAACCAAAGTTTATTGGCATTTAGAGACCCTCCAAATTGCCTAGCCTGGCAAATTGCAATTTTTTGTGGTCTCTCGATCTTGCAGACTGAGGTCCGCCCTTTTATCGCTTGTTTAGATAACCATAAAACGGAAATTTGGCCGATATGATTTCTTTCTTTACAGCGTGGCCTTTCTGACAGTTTTGCAAAAACTTTAAGTTATTTTTGCTTGGTGTGTGCACTTAATGCACTCACAGCGAAAACTCCACGCGCCTTGATTACAAAATTGCAGGAAATGAGCCAGAACTCCTCTTTGAATTATAAAACTCAGCAATTACTAAGAGGGTGCAAAACTGGAACAATCCAGTTCATTTTTGTTTGGTCATTTTTTTCTGAGTTTCCATATGCAAATCTTAAAATTTTTATGGTCAAACGTTTAGTTAAACATCGGTAAGGCGAAATACAAGTTTGAATTACCATAAAGTAAATAAACTGAAGAAATACACTACCACAAACTTAACTTTCCGTTCTATTGTTCCAGTTGTTGTTGTTGTTGTAGCGGCTACAACAACCCCGCCCAGATCGGTTGGTATCTCAGTCGTTGTCGTCAAGTTCCACTAACGGCAACCCTAGGAAGCGTGCAGCTTCTGTGGGATTTGTCCACAAGGCCGTTAGGGTTGTCGGTCCAGTTTTGCTCTTCAGTGTATATTTGCAAAGTCGCGCGCAAAGATCAATATATATATTTGAAAACTACATAAAATTCTCTAAAACATTTGTCTAATTTCAAGACCTGACGGACCGGTACTCCCATTTTTTTTATTAATAATATTCAGCATCTACATTTCAAAGTAAATTTTTTGGTAAGAAAATAGGAAAATACCAAATAAATGATAAATACCTTCACCTGAATATTCCACGATATTTAAATATTTGATCACAGTTGAAAAAGAAACACTTTCTTTAATCGGTTGATCGCCAAAGGCAGCTAAACTGATTAGTCGGTATCGCGCCCATTCCAGTATTTTTTTGGAAATGTATCGTTCGTAAAGAAGGGGGGTGAGTAAATAATGTAAAATTTTGTATTTATGACTTTTACTTTTCCCTCTCTAAGTCCAACCGGTTTTTTTTATCAACTGTCACCATGACTTTTTTTTACCTGCCTCCATATAGTCGGAAACACTGTGCGATGTTAGCGTTTCGTTTTGTAAAATCTGCGATAGAAGCCTAAACGCATCCAGGACCTTCCATGTAAGTTTGAAATTTATTTATATGGATTTGGTTAAAGTATGAACAATATTTTTATAAAAAAAAAAAAAAATTTCTTGACAAACATTGTAGATATTAAAAAAAGATCAACATGTGAACACTTGAATAAATAACTGTCCATGGAATTTTCATAAGTGGTACTAAAAAAGGCATATACATATAAACTTCTTATAGCCATTTCCTTCAAGTATTTCGCAAATCTTTGAATACAACATTTTGCGCGTTTAAAGCAAAACAAAATCCCATACAAATAAGAGGATTCGATCTTTATTAAAAGATTTCGTATTATTTTGGTTTTGTCAGATTTTCGATGACTATCGAAAATCGAAAGTGAAATTCGTATTATGAGCTATGCAAGCGTGTCCAAATTTTCGTTGAGTATCGAATTTTCTGTCGAACAGAATTTTGCTTTCAATTGTGTAGCGATTTGTANATCGGTTGGTATCTCAGTCGTTGTCGTCAAGTTCCACTAACGGCAACCCTAGGAAGCGTGCAGCTTCTGTGGGATTTGTCCACAAGGCCGTTAGGGTTGTCGGTCCAGTTTTGCTCTTCAGTGTATATTTGCAAAGTCGCGCGCAAAGATCAATATATATATTTGAAAACTACATAAAATTCTCTAAAACATTTGTCTAATTTCAAGACCTGACGGACCGGTACTCCCATTTTTTTTATTAATAATATTCAGCATCTACATTTCAAAGTAAATTTTTTGGTAAGAAAATAGGAAAATACCAAATAAATGATAAATACCTTCACCTGAATATTCCACGATATTTAAATATTTGATCACAGTTGAAAAAGAAACACTTTCTTTAATCGGTTGATCGCCAAAGGCAGCTAAACTGATTAGTCGGTATCGCGCCCATTCCAGTATTTTTTTGGAAATGTATCGTTCGTAAAGAAGGGGGGTGAGTAAATAATGTAAAATTTTGTATTTATGACTTTTACTTTTCCCTCTCTAAGTCCAACCGGTTTTTTTTATCAACTGTCACCATGACTTTTTTTTACCTGCCTCCATATAGTCGGAAACACTGTGCGATGTTAGCGTTTCGTTTTGTAAAATCTGCGATAGAAGCCTAAACGCATCCAGGACCTTCCATGTAAGTTTGAAATTTATTTATATGGATTTGGTTAAAGTATGAACAATATTTTTATAAAAAAAAAAAAAAATTTCTTGACAAACATTGTAGATATTAAAAAAAGATCAACATGTGAACACTTGAATAAATAACTGTCCATGGAATTTTCATAAGTGGTACTAAAAAAGGCATATACATATAAACTTCTTATAGCCATTTCCTTCAAGTATTTCGCAAATCTTTGAATACAACATTTTGCGCGTTTAAAGCAAAACAAAATCCCATACAAATAAGAGGATTCGATCTTTATTAAAAGATTTCGTATTATTTTGGTTTTGTCAGATTTTCGATGACTATCGAAAATCGAAAGTGAAATTCGTATTATGAGCTATGCAAGCGTGTCCAAATTTTCGTTGAGTATCGAATTTTCTGTCGAACAGAATTTTGCTTTCAATTGTGTAGCGATTTGTAAGAAAATTGTGAAAAATGTATGATTTTGCATTTGTTTTCTTACTTTTTGGCGGCTAGCCACTAATTTTAAATAACTTTTTATTTTATTTTATGCAGTTCTAACGTCGTGAATACTAAACACAAGCTCGAAAGGCTGGTTTTACTTATGAAATAAAATCCCAAGACTCTGTTGACACGATCTCTGAGAACGAAATCATAGAACTGTTTTNCCAGTATTTTTTTGGAAATGTATCGTTCGTAAAGAAGGGGGGTGAGTAAATAATGTAAAATTTTGTATTTATGACTTTTACTTTTCCCTCTCTAAGTCCAACCGGTTTTTTTTATCAACTGTCACCATGACTTTTTTTTACCTGCCTCCATATAGTCGGAAACACTGTGCGATGTTAGCGTTTCGTTTTGTAAAATCTGCGATAGAAGCCTAAACGCATCCAGGACCTTCCATGTAAGTTTGAAATTTATTTATATGGATTTGGTTAAAGTATGAACAATATTTTTATAAAAAAAAAAAAAAATTTCTTGACAAACATTGTAGATATTAAAAAAAGATCAACATGTGAACACTTGAATAAATAACTGTCCATGGAATTTTCATAAGTGGTACTAAAAAAGGCATATACATATAAACTTCTTATAGCCATTTCCTTCAAGTATTTCGCAAATCTTTGAATACAACATTTTGCGCGTTTAAAGCAAAACAAAATCCCATACAAATAAGAGGATTCGATCTTTATTAAAAGATTTCGTATTATTTTGGTTTTGTCAGATTTTCGATGACTATCGAAAATCGAAAGTGAAATTCGTATTATGAGCTATGCAAGCGTGTCCAAATTTTCGTTGAGTATCGAATTTTCTGTCGAACAGAATTTTGCTTTCAATTGTGTAGCGATTTGTAAGAAAATTGTGAAAAATGTATGATTTTGCATTTGTTTTCTTACTTTTTGGCGGCTAGCCACTAATTTTAAATAACTTTTTATTTTATTTTATGCAGTTCTAACGTCGTGAATACTAAACACAAGCTCGAAAGGCTGGTTTTACTTATGAAATAAAATCCCAAGACTCTGTTGACACGATCTCTGAGAACGAAATCATAGAACTGTTTTTAGTTTTAATATATTTTAAATAGATTTGGATCACACAATTTCTTAAATATATTGTGTGTCAAAATATATTCGAAAGACTACACTTAAACACTCTCAAACTTTTTCTGCTCCTGGCCAGTTTTCTAAGCTCTCATCCTCTGAAGAATCATTGAGCTCCGTTGTACTCATTTTTACCACGTTTATATAAACCNAATATATTTTAAATAGATTTGGATCACACAATTTCTTAAATATATTGTGTGTCAAAATATATTCGAAAGACTACACTTAAACACTCTCAAACTTTTTCTGCTCCTGGCCAGTTTTCTAAGCTCTCATCCTCTGAAGAATCATTGAGCTCCGTTGTACTCATTTTTACCACGTTTATATAAACCCGCTTTCTTTTTTATTTCATTTTAATTTGCACAAATTTACATATGCACATATGTATAAGTACACTTTTTAGTTTGCTCGATTTGTAAACAAAGCTTCTCAGCGGCGAAAATATACTATTGTGAACAACCTAAATGAGCGAAATTCACAATAGCGCTATTCTTCATCGAATGAGCGCCATAATACCGAATATAAATTCGTTCGATCAGCACTTTCGACCACAGTCGAAGATCGAATGCAGCGCATAATAAGTGCCAAAAGTTGCGAAACAAATTTTTGACCGCATTTATAATTTAAAACGCTACAACATTGCACCAATACCCAATAGGAGTGTTACTCCAGATAGCTTTGGAACTAATTCAAAGCCAAAATACAAAAGAAATGGGAAAAATAGTCACACTATTAAAGCAAGTCATGCAACAAGTCCCAACAATGATGAATCTCCTCGTCACTCTTACGACTAAACACTGCGCATCTTAGAATTCCTTAAACAAATTTATTTGGAACGTTACTTGAAATTAAAGCGTTTACTCAGACCCAAGACTATATATTCTCTTGATATCTGAAACTCATTTTACCAAGGCACATTAAACAGGTAGTATCAGTAGAGCAAAAACAACATTTGCGTGTATTTTGTTGTTGCTTCTGGTATCGAAAGTGTCAAAAACTGTTCTGATTTTTTTCTTCTAAATCAAAGCGTGCCATGTGAAATACAAAAAATTATAAAAAATAAAAAATTGAAATTGGAAAAAATAAAAATTGTTGCATCTTTCTTTCCTAGTAAATTTGTTTGCTTCTCGAAGCATTGATCCATCCTTTACAAGGGCCAGTAATCAGCGGTTGTGCTGCTGAGTTGGGCGAACGTTCCAAAAGCTGCTATTCAATCGCTTGTTTTGTATGGAAAAAGGTTTCACATGCAAATGGATTTTAACAATTCAGAATTTTTGTGAGAAAAAATTAAAAATATTTGAAATTTTCGAGACCAAATAATTTGAAAATAAATCAAATCAGCTGCTCTACTGATACTACCTGTTCAATGTACCTTGCATTTTACTAATGAAACCCCAAATTGCAAACTATAAATTCTACTACACAAAGAACTCAGACAACAAAGCTCATGCTGGCTCGTACCTGACTAATACTACGGTTATGCGACAGAATTCATGTATTCTTCATTTCATGAATTCAAAAATGGTCCCGTTTATGCATAGTTCGCGAATCGATGAAATAAAGTGTTGTGTCTTTTTTGACCTCCTTTTGAATTTGCAAAAGCCGTTGGTACCAGGCAATGAACGATATTATGTTTAAATTGGTTTTAATATATTTTCAGTTTATTCTATTTGAATTTATTTTATATTTGAACAATTCCGCACAACTTTTCTAGTGTTTTAAATCCTCATGCTTTTTAATCTAAACTTGCACTTCACGATTTCATGAAATGATAAAAAAACGGGGTGCCGAATTCATGGCTAACTTTCGTGTATAATTGAATTCATGAAATGGTGATTATGCAGCAAATTTTAACCCAAATTCATGGAATGAATTCGTGAATTAGCCTACGCATAAACGTAGTATAATTCGAAGAGGCACGCTAACGGTATCCGCAATTTACAGCCGACCCAAACACGTCAGTACTATGGAATATGAAAGGTTTTTCAATTTCCTTGAAAATAGGTTCATAGCCGGAGGCGATTGCAACGTAAACCATATCTATGGGGCTCTCGCCTTATTGCTTACAAAGGACGACAACTCTACGCTGCTTTCAGAAAGTTGAATTTATCTCCGCTCTCGTCCGGAAAACCTACATACGGCGAAATAAAATACCCGACTTGGATTGATTTCTGCGTAGCCAAAGGCATTGAACCCTCAGAAATAACTTCTAGCTCTTGTTTCGACTTGTCTCCTGATCACTCCCCTGTTTAATTCGTCCTCAATAGCAATTTTGCTGCCAAACCTTCGGATCCATGGTTTCTTCCACGTTTAATTTGAATTTACCTCCTGAATCCCAAGAAACACTCACAACAAGCCGCACAGTGAAAGATTTGGTCCATGTAGCTGCTTTTAATTCTGTAATTCGGAAACTATTGAAGATAGATTATAGAAATTTTGCACAAGGTACGGTCTATCTTAGGAGAATCTTTAAAAAAAAAAAATTATCTTTTAGAGGTACTGTCACGCCAACCCATTATATAACTGTAATTTTTAAAA
This sequence comes from Rhagoletis zephyria, assembly GCF_001687245.7. NCBI lineage: Eukaryota > Metazoa > Arthropoda > Insecta > Diptera > Tephritidae > Rhagoletis > Rhagoletis zephyria. The sequence goes on from NW_016158035.1 coordinate 71,391, forward strand.
AGCAAAAGCTGAAATATTTAACTAACTACAAAAGCTAAAATGCCCAAAATTTATATTTAGAATTTCCTTATAGCAAGTAATTATAAACTGACAGAAATGGACTTAAAATTTTGATTTTTTTTTTAATTATGGGCGTGGCAAATATCGATAAAAAAAGTCAAGTTGGGTCAACAAAATTCCGTTTAAAAGCAATATTTCTTGCTCTATTTANTTAACTAACTACAAAAGCTAAAATGCCCAAAATTTATATTTAGAATTTCCTTATAGCAAGTAATTATAAACTGACAGAAATGGACTTAAAATTTTGATTTTTTTTTTAATTATGGGCGTGGCAAATATCGATAAAAAAAGTCAAGTTGGGTCAACAAAATTCCGTTTAAAAGCAATATTTCTTGCTCTATTTACAAAAATGAGGTACCATTGGAAAGGTAGTGAATCAATATTTTTTTTTTTCAAAAGCGAAAATACCAAAATTTGTCTCGGCCGCGTTCAAATTGATTTTTTGATTTAAATTTTCTAATCGTTATTGTTTCGTCTTTAGCAGGAATTTCTAAAAAACAGTTTTGTGATTATTTTGAAATTTAGCGATATAAAATAATTTAACGACTATTTTCTTAAAAATGGAAATAGTACACTGTGAGCCGCCTGGAATTTCACACCTTACCTTAACAAACACAAGGTGTATCAACCTTTCTAGAAGTAAAGAGAAAAACGATTTGCAAGGAAAAGGTGGCAACAAACTAAATACCCTGAAGATATTTAGAAAAGGATTAAATAAGCTCACAAAAGAGCTAAAAGAAACCCTTAATATCGAACGGAACTCCCAAACCCAACTCCCAATACCCTCAGCAATATTGATGCATCTGCAACTACTCTCTCTGGAAAGCAGGTAGCAAATTCAAGAGACCCAGCCTGACAGAATCTGCAATAAGAAAGGAAAACAACGAATGGACAAAGGGTATTTAAAAAAAGCTAACACTGTTGCGAGCTATCTTAAAACGGTTTTCACTCCACACATAAAAATGATTCTCCAACCCGGAAAAAGTGCTGATAAAACAGGATCATATCAACCAATTAACTTACTACCCACAATCTCCACTCTCTCATGAAAGTTCTCTTCCTTAAAAGGTTACAGCGAAAACGAATATCAAATAATCAATTTGTCTTCAGGAAAAAACACAGTACAATTGTTGGAAAGATTTACTCGACCAAAAACAGTATTGTACTGCTGCCTTCTTCGATATCTTAAGCTTTCGATCGCGTTTGGCACGATGGACAACGTTATAAAAGTAAAACTACACTTCCAATTAACTACTATATATTTATTCAGTCCAAACTTAAAAATCCCTACTTTCTCGTCAAATAGAGTATGGGACAGTCCAAACTTCATGAATGTTTAGGAGGCGTACCCCAAGGAAGCGTTATGGGCCCAATCCTAAATTTCTCTCCACATATGACCTCCCTAGAAAAGCGATTTGGCTTCAGGGAAAAACACAGCACAATTGAACAAGACCACAGGCTTGTTGAAAAGATTTTCTCTGCCTTCGACTAAAAACATTATTGTACTGCTGCCTTCGATCGCGTTTGGCACGATTGATTACGTTATAAAATTCAAACTACACTTCCAATTAACTACTATATATTTATTCAGTCCTAACCCTAAAAATCGCTACTTTGTCGTCAAACTGGTATGGAACAGTCCGAACTTTATGAATGCTTAACAGGCGTACGCCAAGGAAGCGTTATGGTCCCAATCCTAAATTCACTCTACACATACAGGGAGGTGTCGTATGTGTAGAAGGAATCACCGTCGGCACCTTTGCTGATGATACTGCTCTTTTATCAGTGGACACTGACCCTAATTTGGATTCACTCAAACTTCAGGAGGCTTAAATAAGACAGCTCCCTGGTTAAAAAATTTGCGAATAAAGTCAAAATCTGTCCAGGTGATATTCACCTTCAAGCGAGATACCTGCCCGCCCGTCAAACTCAATGGTGTACACATATGTATCAGGGTTGTTGCGAATATTCGCATTCGCAACCGCGCAGCTTCCACATCAAATTTAACATTCGCATTCGCAATAATCAATGCGGAGCTTTTGCGAATGCGAATGTTGTGCAAGTGCACCGATATAACGTATATCTTGCAAAAAATATACAAATTGTAGCCAATATTTCGTCGATGTTCTTGCAAAACCGCCCATCGACCAGTTGCAAGACCGCCTAATCGCGGCAAAAATGAGATTTGGTAACCCTGAACTCCAGGCATCGAGATTTATGCATAAAAATCGTGAAGTCGTTATTTAAACAGATTTGAAAAAAAAAATAGCTAGAGAAAATATCGCCTATCAAGGCAATGCCTTGAAAGAATGAACTGTTTTTTTGCTCTCCTTTAAAATTTGAGTGCCGTAAGATAGGCGCTTTTGCAATTGGACGATGGGCGGGGTTTTGCAAAAACATCGACGATTTGATAAAAATGTCTTTAAACATCTGATGGGTATTCATGAAAACGCGTAAATGCCTCGTCACCGCGTAAACCTAGCAAATAATTCGATTTTTCACACAAAACCAAGTAAGTTTACGAGGTTTACATGTCCTATTATTTCTAAAGCTATATAACCGAGCTATCAATGGGCAGTCATATAAGTTTCCACTTTTACTTGAACTTTGACGTACGTCAAAGAGAACATAGTGCTTTTAATAATTTTTTGGACCAATCTTGAAAAAAAACTACTACACACAAAAGAAGTAAGTGTGCACTGTAATTCTTAGCCAAATTTTCATGATTTGTTTTTGATGTTACATATATTCGTTTTAATCATTTCAAATAGGGCTCTTTGGGGAATTTATTTCTAGCAAAAATTTTAAAAACAGTAATTTTGTCTACTTGTCGGGCAATACTTTCTTTCATACGTACATATATACACTAGATCCTTGGCTAAAAACTTCTGTGGTAAAACTGTCCCCCTACGTCTCCCTTCTTTGCTATGTAAAGTCAAACAGTAAGCTCCTTTAATAGGGACTTCCAGCAGTCTGGCTATATAGAGAATCGATGCTCAAGTAACTAAAAAGCTATAGGTCTGACCTTTAATTAGATAAGAATTTCGTAACTATCTGAGACACTCATCATCCGTAATTCCAATATTTCAAATACTTATAAAAAAAACGGGCTGCTCTTTCTAAAAAATAACAATATTCGGATCCGATTCGGCTGGCAGCTACGACTTTGAAAACAGAATTTTGTTCAAAATTTTCATTCCTGGAAAATAATAATTTATTTTCCATATCCACCTATTTAGCTCTCTACAAGCACAAATTCTTCAAAGAAAGTATTAAAAATGAATTACAAAAACTAAAATCGAAAAACGCTAATGACGTTACAGGTTCTCCAACTTCTGAAACAGCCAAAGGAATGAGAATGAAGAATTCTTTTTAAAAAAGTTTTAGAAAAACCTGACACATCTGGTTTGGCCTGTAAGCGCTGATTAAACCGCAATCTCGCCATTATGCTCAATTTTGTTTGGTCAAAATACTTGACATCCGCATTCGCATCCAACTATTTTATTGTTAATTTTCCACAGATTTTACTTTAGTTGTATTAATTAGTTTTTAAATTTTAATCCTTATTTGCATTTGCCAGCAGTGTAAACTTTGAGAGAAAAGTTCATTTGGCACGCAAGTCTTTTTCAGGTGTATTTTTTCTTAGGCTTTGTATAAAAAAAGTACAAAAAAGAAAAAAACTGTATAAGGTTGGTCGAATGAATGGCCGTCCTAGTCACCAGTTCCGAGTCTATTCGATTTTTGAGTATGAGGCCTAAGGTTGGACAGAAGGGGGAGTATAAGGGACTCAAAATGGAGAAAATTAGCCTATGGTTACAGAAGATATGGAATAAATTAATTGACGACTGCGTGCCAAATGAACTTTTCTCTCAAAGTTTACACTGCTGGCAAATGTAAATAAGGATTAAAGTTTAAAAACTATTTAATACAACTAAAGTAAAATCTGTGGAAAATTAACAATCGCCACGCTGTAAATAGTTTGGTATCTACCTCGATAGAAAGTTAACCTAGAGAACGCATATTTTTACAAAACGAAATGCCCTAGGACTTAAACTCACTAACATGCAATGGCTTATATCTCGTCGCTCTCAATTGCACAGGCCTGCGAAATTTAAATTTTGTTTCCCCTAGGGAAATGATATCGAACCGAAAGTATCGATATGGTACTCATTTAAAGTATCGCTGTAAAAATATCGGGTACCCATTAATATCGGAATAAAGAGACTCGACATACCAAATATCGATACCAAAATAAAAAATAAAAAATAAAATCTGAATATTAATGTCGTATGTAGGCCGCTACGGGGTAGTGATTAGAAACCTCCGGCGTATTTCTGCCATGAAAAACAGCTTCTCATAAAAAATACAATCGGCGTTCAGAATCCGCGTAAAACATTAGGGACGCCCTTTGTGGCACAACATGAAGGCGCACTCAACAAATCGAAGGAGAAGCTCGGCCAAACACTAACATATTGTGTAAGCGCCGATCTACTATTATTATTACATCACGTAGAGATTGAGGTGTTTACTTAAAACAGCGAGACAGCGTGTTCAAATACCGCCATATGCAATCCTAACGATAGTAAAAAATTTCTGTTCTTTAAAGCCCAATTTATATCGGCAAGAATTGATAATCACATTATCTTTGTAATTTGAGTTTATGACATTCGATACGATACTAGGGTTCTGGTACTCGATTTCAAAAAATATCGTTTTAAAACTATCGAGTAAAAAATGTCGGTATCGAATGCCAAAAGTATCGATATGGTATCGTATCGTATCGAAATTCGTGTCCCTAGTTTCCCCGTCCAATAATGATGCTCGTTTTTTGAATATCTAGGTATGTTAAATTAAAATGAATCTTTGGGGTTTTTACTAGCACGTCGAGATTTTATTAATGTTGAAATGTATATTTTAGAATTTTTAGGAATTTGTATGAAAAGCCAAAAAATTATTAATTTAGAATTCAATTTTTACTTAAGGGTTTTGCACGATGAAATTAGTGCTGGCATTTTTACTTGTAAAACTTTTCAAATGAAAACGCTTTTCTTTTTTAACCGACTTCCAAAAAAGGAGGAGGTTATCAGTTCGTCGGAATATTTTTTTTTTTTTTATGTATGTTACCGCATAACTTTGGACCACGTCAACCGATTTCGATAATTCTTTTTGCATCGGAAAGGTAGTGTCTCAGAGGTGGTCCCATACGTTAAGATCCGATCAGTGTATCATGAGATATATATATATATATTTTTTTATGAGAGTTGAAGTCGGTTTTTTTTGCTAAAAATTACTTGTTAAAAATCAGATACCTCTGATAAATTTACGAAAATTAATAAATAATTGTGACATTTTTTTAAGGAAAATCCAAATTAGACTTTTGAAACCATTGCTAAAACAGCTACGTGTCAAGGAATACCGTTTCGCGAGTTATTAAATCTATAGCGAACGTCTAGCTATTAATAGAACAAAACGAACTGACAAAGCAAAAGCTTTCAAAACCCCGAATGAGAGTAAAAATATCTTAGCACTTTCTAAGAGAAATCCTTAAATACCGGGAAGAAAAGTAGCGGAAATAGTACAATGTTCTCAGGCGATAGGAAAGTTAAAAAAGAGGAAGGGCTAAGGCCATACAAAGCCCCGAGAGTTTTAGATATAAATTCAGAAAACAACATCGAAGCAAAAAACGACTGACTTCACTGTGATTTCATGCAGAATTTTAATTACTGCATTACGGACGGTGAGACATATGTACTGGATGGCTTTTCGCAGCTTTCGGGTGGCGATTTTTATGTCACAATATCCAAGAGAAGTACAAAACCAAAAAAAAGTTTCCTACGAAATTTTTAGTATGGTAGGCAAATGTAGTTGTGGTATGTCCTTTGTTACAACTGGGACTATTAACACGGAATTACATAACTAGGAGCGCTTACAAAAACAAATTTTACCATCCAAAAGGCAGCATGAGATCTTCCCTTTTTTGGCCTAATTTGGTGTCATGCCATTACAACAAATCAGTAATTGAATGGTATGTAAAAAATAGCATAGCTTTTGTACCCAGACATGCGAACCCACCGAAAATCCCTGAGTTAGGCCCATTGAACGTTATTATACTCTGTTAAAAAGGGTGATCCCCTCATAACAAAACAGGTTGCTAAAACAACTAAACTTTAAAAAAAAAAAATGATTTTTTCCAACAAAAAAAGTACTACATACAATTTGAGGTATTTGAGGAAAAAGTTCTACCTGTAACAGACATCTAGTAACAATACCGTCATAAAGTTATTATAGTATTCTGTTTACTAGGTTCAATGACACACATAATTTAGTATTTCATTCCTGGTATTTCAAATATTTTTTATACAGATTTTAATAGACACATCGTGTATATACATATGTATTTGCACCAGGAAGTTAAAATTCTGCACAGTGAATAATAAAGAGTAAGTTTTGCACTCATTTCATAAAAAGATGCACAAGATTTCGCATACCAGCGATTGCAAATGCTCATTTCTTAAAATTTTCTGCATATTCAAAACATTTTTTTATAAAAAAAATATTATATTTTCTATAATTTAATTTTGTTGACACAAAATGAGAATGTTGGAAATCGTTTTGCTTTCATTTCGACAGCTTCTAACTGTGTTTCATAGAATACCAGCGAAATACTATGAAACTTAAGATGGTAATGTTATTAGATAAATACCATGTTGCCCACATATCTAATATTTAGCATGTATTTCAAGACACACATATGGTATTTACTCGGTTCGTAAAAACAACAATTGATGTCTTTCACAGGTATTAAATTGTTTATAAAAAACCACTAATGAGCAAATTATTGTAATAAATGTAAACATGAATTGGATTACTGTTAATAAAATGTGTTTAAGAAAAATAACTGTTAACAATTTTGCTCAGGGCAGCAAACCGGTTGTAACCGAACCGGGTTTTGAACCGAACCGTCGCTTTTTTCGGGCTCCGAACCGAACCACGAACCGAACCCTTTTTATTTTGAAATCCCAAAACCCAACCAAAAACCACTCCAAAAAATGGTTCCGTTCGGTTCAAAATGAAAATCGCCTATAGCACTTTTCCCGTTTTGTAATACACATTTTTGTCTAAAAATGCAACCCGTATGGTAAAACCGCAAAAACATTTTTGTTTGATGGCAACTACGTGATTTGTAATTTCGCCCATATAAAGAAAGATTTAAATGTTTTTATATGGAGAAAATGCTTAACGCCAAAAAATCAAAAACTGCATACTCGGATTTTTGTAGTTCTGATAAAAAAAAAATGTATACTTTGGTGTAACTTTGTTTTTTTTTGTATAATATGTATTTATTTATTGAATCTTTCTTTCGAAACTAACAATAAGTTTTCAAATCTTACAAACTACTATTATATTTAAAATTTCTGTGGCAATGCTTATCAATTTGTTATTTTTTCATACATATATATTTATTACAGCTGTTGCGGCTGTCGGAATGTACAAGATTCCGAGCAGCAGGATCGCTGGATATCATGCTGGGCAGGCGGTCTGAAAGGACTAATTTCCACGCCGCGCCTTCGCTTCTCTATATTTAAGTAATTACAATCCAGTAGGCTGTGTTCGGTTGGAAAGGATAAGTTTCCGAGCCGCACTGACACTGGTGTTAGGTAGTCGGTCTGAAAGGACGAGTTCCAAATCCGAAATTTATATATTGCGGATATCGAAATTTATTATATTGCGCATCATTTGATAATATCGGAGATATCCTTTCTTTTTAGTCTTCTTGCATATATCGGGCTAATAAGATCTCTCGCTAGTCGATTTGGATGGTTCATTAACCGTGCTGAGTAACTGATGCTTAGCCCTCTTTGTCCTCGTGCACCGTATTTACATTAAGATCTTTGTGGATATTCGTATTTTTATGTACCACGGTGCTCTGCATATGGCGCATACAATTTTTGACTGAGGTCTTTGAAGTCCGCTCAAAATGAATTACACGTTGTGCCCCAAAGCCCGATTCCATATGCCCAACATGGTTTAATCATCAATCACTGAATAAGCAGNCTCAACTACTAACGCAGGAACTCAACCCCCTCCGCCGGTAATCCAGTCTGATACGAGGAAACTAGTTGTGGTTCCGCCGAGGGACACTACCGAAGACGATATAAAGCTTTATATCTCATCAAAAATTACAACTGTCGACTTAAGCATCAGAAAATTTATGGGCCGATTACGGATAACCACGGTTCGGTTGCCAGCTGACAACGCAACTGGAAAGAAAATTTGTATTACGAATGGCAACTATCGTCAGTTGCTGTCGAGTTATCGATAATCGAAACTGGACAGTTCGATAACCAGCAAGCGGCTGTAAACAAGCTGTGCGACTAAAAATAAATTATTAAAATAAAGAGTTTTAAAGAAAAGACAGCAATAAAGCTAAATTCATCACAGTTATTTGTTTAAGAGGAAGAGAAGAAGAAGAAGAAAACAATCCTCTAGAGCTACCGCGTGTACTGAAGCAAAACGTAATGCTCTCAAGGTATTTCTTTTGTTACCGTTTTGTGTTCATTTTCAAAGCATATTGAGGACTTCCAAAAGAAGCTGTTGTATAATTGGTTAATAAACAGATGAACGACTTCGTTCAACTACAAAACCTCCGCTCATAACAGCTTGTGCATCTCTTCGATTTTTCGCAGAAGGAAGTGCCACAGCAATGACTTTAATTTGGAAAACTTGGTGTGTCGGGGTCGTTTTAAAAGAGGTACTTCAGTTGATAAAGGAAAAAATTTGCAATCAGTGTTCGCTTTTGTTTCGCCAAAAGGGCGTACTCCACGGGAACGAAAACTTCAAGTTGTTTTGTTATTTTCACCATATTCTGTAAAATTAATTATTAAAATTAATTAATTATTACAAAGTAAAATGTATGACACAATTTTCCAATTTTCGATCCTAAATACGCTCCAAAAATATTCCCAGCCACCACAAAAATGTAGTCGCCTGTATACACACTTTGGAGCAACTGCAGTTGTTAGTTGAAAGTTGCCAGTTGCCATCTGTAATATCGTTTTGGCAACTAGCAACGCAATTGAAGTTCGATTACTATCGATAATCGACCCATTAATTTTAATCACGAAAGAAATATTGCTTCATTTAAAATTGACGTAAATTTAGATAATTTTAATACGCTGCTTAGGAGTTCTTTTTGGCCCCCCGGAGCTTTCGTTCGTGAATTCGAATATAGGTCCAAAAAAGTAAATAACTTAGCTAATATTCCCCGTCATGACACTGAATCAAAAAACTAATTATTAAATCTGATTAAAGTATTTATTACCAAAATGTAAGAGGCTTAAATACTAAATTAACGAACTTTAAAGGCCTTGAATGTAATTACAATATTCTTTCTTTTACTGAAACTTGGCTGATTTATTTATCTCGTTATTTAATTTATCTCTTAAAGAGGGCGTTTTTCCTACTATATGGAAGGAATCGTTCATAACCCCGTTACATAAAAGCGGTAGCAGATCTTCAGTGGAGAACTACCGGGGAATAGCTAAGCTTTCTGCAATTCCTAAATTATTTGAAGCAATTATAACAAATCAGTTGACGCATTCTATCTCTTCTAGCATTTCATATAGTCAACATGGATTTTGCAAGGGCAAATCAACTTCTACAAATTTACTTGAACTAACGTCCTATATTCCAAAAGCATTTAGTGAAAGCAAATCTGTTGATGTTATATATACTGACTTCAGTAAAGCATTTGACAAAGTGTGCCACTCGTTGCTCATCTACAAACTTGATCTTCTTGGTCTTCCACCTAATTTTCTACGTTGGATCTCTTCATACCTCTATGATAGATCGCAAAAGGTAATGTTTAAAAATACTATCTCTGACGTCATTGATGTTACTTCAGGAGTCTCCCAAGGTAGCCACCTAGGCCCGGTTCTGTTCTTGCTTTTTATAAACGATATTTCTACAGATATACAATTTTCCAAAATTTTAATGTATGCAGATGGTGTAAAGCTTTATAAATCGTACGTTTCAATTAAAGAAAGGTCTTTGCTACATTCAGACTTAGACAGCATGGCTTACTGGTTTTAAGTAAATCTTATGCCTCTAATCTTAAGAAATGTAAAGTAATGAGCTTCTCGCGAAGAGCTGTTCATCCCGCTTCTTATACAGTACGTTACCATAACCTGGAACAGATATACAATTTTGTAGACCTTGGTATAACAATGGATCCTAAACTTAATTTTAATCTTCACATTAATGTGACAGTCAACAAGGCTAAAGGTGT
>NW_016158035.1:82128-90584 GCF_001687245.7 Rhagoletis zephyria
TATTAAAAAGCAACATCTTGTTATCTAGGCTTAATTTAGATTTGTGTCCTATAACCCATTGAAGGCTTGCTTGTTTTAGTTTCGCTTGAGAAATTTTGTTTTCTATATACTTTTTCCAGGTAAGTCTTCTATCTAGCGTCATCCCAAGGTATTTGACATTATCTTTTTGTGGTATAGCCTTGCTGTTTATTTTTAGTGGTGGGCAAGTTTCTTTCTTCAAAGTAAACGTTGTCTCAACACACTTGCTTTCGTTAACCTTTATCCTCCAAGAACCTAGCCATAGCTCTAACTTTTTCAAATATTCTTGCAGCTTGTAAGAGTCCTCTTTAGGGTCTGAACTATTGCTTAGGATAGCTGTGTCATCAGCAAACGTTGAAATGGTTATACTATCATCAATTGGCAAATCACGAGTGTATATTACGTACAATATGGGTCCTAGAACACTGCCTTGCCTGCATATATTCGGTGACTTTCTGTTCTAAAAGGAATTCTGCCTGACTCTGAAGTTTCTCCCCAGCATAAAGCTTTCCAGAATTGCTTGCGTATTTGCAGGGAGTGAAACCTTTAGTTTGTATATAAGGCCATCATGCCAGACTTTGTCAAAAGCATGAGAGATGTCCAAAAATACACCGTATTGCTTCCTTTCGTAGGCTTTTCTAATACAAGAAACAATTCTATGAACTTGATCTACAGTGCCATGTTTTTCACGAAAACCAATCTGATGTGGTGGTATTAGTTGGTTACTTGTTAGTGAAGGTTGTATTTTTTTCAATAGAAGTTTTTCAAATATTTTGGAAAATACACAAATCAAGCTAATCGGCCAATATGAACTTACTACCGTCGGATCTTTACCTGGCTTTGGCACCATAATCATTTCCGAAAGTTTCCATAATTTGGAGAAGTGCCCCAACTTAAGCATGTTATTAAAAATATGTAACAAAAAATGTACGGCAGTTTGTGGAGCTCCTTTATCATTTCATCTGTAATCCTGTCGTAACCAGGCGCTTTATTCTTCTGAATATCATGAACAATGGTGTTAATTAAATCTTTCTTTTTAACCCGAATCGGATTTGTGGTAGGGCTACTGGGGGGTATTGAAATATTGGAAGGATGAGAGCTTTCATTGGGTCTAAAGACTTGTGAAAGATGACAGGCGAAAGCGTTTGCTTTATCCTCATCATTCCTCGCCCAGCTTCCGTTCTGAGTACGTAATGGTGCTTCTCGAAGAACGGGCCTCTTCGCATGCTTCAGTGTTCGACAAAGGGAGTAGTCAGTCTGTTTTCGAAATTTGTTTAAATTTGTAGATTTTTTAATTTTTAAGAACATTTTTCTAATTTGATCGCGTTGATTTTAAATACTTTTTTTTATATTACACATTTTCTACCATACAAAAAAAGAATTTTCCACATACTTTGTATGGCAGAAAATCCGGGAAAAATTGCCATTAATCAACTTAAAACTTTTTCCTAGAAACTTTTAGTAGATGAAACTTTGCAGAATTTTCATAACTTTTGGACTAAGTTTGAAACTTGGATTAATATGGTTAAAAATAAATGAACATTAAATAAACAAAAGAATATTAGCCAAAACTTGCTGAAATGTCGTGCTTCTATTTATTTTTCCACCACTATATGTACATGTGGATATTTGAATTTGATCTTAGTAACAGAGCCTTTTATTTTTATGTCCTTTAGCATAAACAATTAAACCTTTTGAACCGAACCGAACCGCGGTTCAGCGTTACTCATGAACCGTGTATTTTTCACAACCACTCTTGGTTTTCAAGTAAAAAATCCATTCTAAATTAATTAATTTTTGGCTTTTCATACAAATTGCTAAAAATCCTAAAATATACTTGTCATCAGTAAAAAAATCTCGACGTGCTAGAAAAAACCAAAGATGCATTTTAATAAACATATTCAAAAAAAGAACATAATAATTGGGGGGGGGGGGGAAACAAAACTTAAATCTCGCAGGCCAATGTTATCTATTGACAATAAACTTCTCCTATATTCAGGGCCGGCAAAATGAGCTTTGAAAAAAAGCAAAAACGGCATATATTTTTTAATTTTGTTATGTACTTCCTTTATGTACAATGTGCATGTCCAATTAAAGATATTCAAAAATACATATGTGGTCAAAAAATTATAGCCGAACTACAAGTTTTAACGTATTATTTTCGTTGTTATTTAATTTTGGTTATTTTTTTTATAAAAATATTGTTCATTCTTTGACAAAACCCGTGTAAATCCAAGTTTCCAAATTTGTGCAATATTAAAAAAAAAAAAATCAACAAACTTTCGTACAATTCGAGCTTTTTCAAAAATTCTTAAAAATCAATCGTAGTTTTTATCCATTTGAAACTTGTACTTTATTCTACTAGAATTCAATGGACTACAAATCTAATTAAAAAACTCTAAACTTTTACGAAAAATTGTTATTTTTTTTTTAATTGCATACATTTTTAAGGCAGTGGCACTCGACTGGTTCATTTCTACAGATTAGTACATTTTTATATTGGGTTATTGGTAAAAATAAAAAGAATGGGATTTTTTTTTGTCAAAAGATTGGTATAATACAGCAGTGTTCTATTGAAAAAGTTCAACACATTAATTTTCGTGATTTGGATAAAGAAAAATATTTGGGTATTCACACAATTGGGATACGATTTGTACCAAATTTTGGTAAATACCCAATCGTGTGACACTGCCTTTAAACTTGCTTCTCGCGAAGAGCTGTTCATCCCGCTTCTTATACAGTAGGTTACCATAACCTGGAACAGATATACAATTTTGTAGACCTTGGTATCACAATGGATCCTAAACTTAATTTTAATCATCGAAAAGCTGCAATCACAACTGACAGCCAGCGCTTTCGCTACTCGACTCTCACACCTGCTCTCAGAGAGCACTCTTCAACAAACCGACATATGCGAGCAGTGGAACCACATTTCTCGCTCATTAAGTACCGCCGCCGAAGTAGTCGGATTTCAGCGAGCCCGAAAGAACCACTGGTACGATGAGGCGTGCCAGGAAGCTGCAGAGAAAAAAGATGCCGCCTACAGGGCCACGCTGCGATCGGGCGCAACGCGCGCTATGTGGGACCGCTATAGGGATCTGAAGAGGGAAGCGAGACGTATTTGCCGCAATAAGAAGAGAGAGGCCGAAATACTTGAGTGCGAAGAGCTTGAAATGCTGGCCGACAGGAAGAATGCCCGAAAATTTTACCAGAGAGTTAGGCGATTTACGGAAGATTTCAAGACCAGGGCGTACTCCTGAAAGAACAACAATAGTAGTAACCGATATCCANGAAATACGTGAGTGCGAAGAGCTTGAAATGCTGGCCGACAGGAGGAATGCCCGAAAATTTTACCAGAGAGTTAGGCGACTTACGGAAGGTTTAAAGACCGGGGCGCACTCCTGTAAGAACAATAATGGCGACCTAGTAACTGATGTCCAGAGCGTACTTAAATTATGGAGGGAACACTTTTCCGCCCTACTAAATGGTAGCAGCACGGAAAGTTGCGGAGAAGAAGAACCCGATCCCGCAGTCGATGATGACGTAGTCGACGTTCCACCGCCTGACTATGACGAGGTATGTNCTGTCATCAAACAAACAGTCAGCACATTCGCGCCTTGGCACCCACGTCACTGTTGACACTTACAATTTCGAGAAAGTAGAAAATTTCGTTTACGCTCTAGAAGTCACTTATCATGCCCGTGCTGGTACATGGCGCAGAAGCATGGACAATGACAACATCCGATGAGGCGGCTCTTGGAGTGTTCGAGAGAAAAATTTTGCGGAAGATTTACGGGATTTACGCNTACGCCAAATCTTGGAAAAGACCCGCGAGAAGAGGATCGACACTCACCACTTATTTGTCGACTTTAAAGCCGCTGTTGACAGCATTAAAAGGAGTTGCCTATACGCCTCTATGTCTGAATTTGGCATCCCCTCAAAACTCATATGGCTGTGTAAAATGACGTTGATCAATACCACCAGCTCCGTCAGAATTGGGAAAGACCTCTCCGAGCCGTTCCGTCACCACACGGGGTTTCAGACAGTCCCTTTCATGTGACTTTTTTAATCTGATGTTGGAAAAGATAATAAGAGCTGCAGAACAGGAACAATTTACTACAAGAGCGTGCAATTGCTGGCTTATGCCGATGATATCGATATCATCGGTATTAAAAACCGCGAAGTCTGTTCTGCATTTTCCTAGTTGGATAAGGAAGCAAAGCGAATGGGCCTGGTGGTAAACGAGGACAAGACGAAGTATCTCCTGTCATCAAACAAACAGTCAGCACATTCGCGCCTTGGCACCCACGTCACTGTTGACACTTACAATTTCGAGAAAGTAGAAAATTTCGTTTACGCTCTAGAAGTCACTTATCATGCCCGTGCTGGTACATGGCGCAGAAGCATGGACAATGACAACATCCGATGAGGCGGCTCTTGGAGTGTTCGAGAGAAAAATTTTGCGGAAGATTTACGGGATTTACGCTTTTCGAGAGTCGAATCGTATCGAAAATTTCATGTCATTGCCTAAAATTTCGACTCGACTAGTGTATTATAACGGAAAAACTTGGCAGCACTACACAGTTTTCGACGAATTTTGTAGTTTACTTATTTCAGAACGACAGTAGACAATGGCAATGTGGTCGAGTCGTAGAATTTAGCCTAATTTTCGCCTTACGCAATGAGGCTGAATAACTTGAAATTTTAGTTCCCGTGGAGTACGCCCTTTTGGCGAAACAAAAGCGTACACTGATTGCAAATTTTTTCCTTTATCAACTGAAGCACCTCTTTTAAAACTACCGACACACCAAGTTTCCCAAATTAAAGTCATTGCTGTGGCACTTCCTCCTGCGAAAAATCGAAGAGGCGCGAAAGCTTTTATGAGCGGAGGTATTGAAGTTGAACGAAGTGGTTCATTTGTTTATTAACTAATTGTACTACAGCTTCTTTTGGAAGTCCTCAATATGCTTTGAAATTGAACACAAAACGATAATAACTGCCTTGAAAGCATTAACTTTTGCTTACAGTGCACGCGGTAGCTCCGGGCAAATGTGCAAACCGTTGGGTAGATGAGGTGAGGTAATTATGCCCGGGGGGGGGGGGGGGGAACAGAAAATTTTGCGCAAATTGCATCTGAATGTGTGATCGGAATGATTGAACGAGTATATGTGAGTACTCACGAATGTAAGACCTTATGGCTGCCAACTTCCCTAAAAGCACCAAAACTTGGGACAAATCAAAACATAAAAAAATTTTTGNTCCTCCTGCGAAAAATCGAAGAGGCGCGAAAGCTTTTATGAGCGGAGGTATTGAAGTTGAACGAAGTGGTTCATTTGTTTATTAACTAATTGTACTACAGCTTCTTTTGGAAGTCCTCAATATGCTTTGAAATTGAACACAAAACGATAATAACTGCCTTGAAAGCATTAACTTTTGCTTACAGTGCACGCGGTAGCTCCGGGCAAATGTGCAAACCGTTGGGTAGATGAGGTGAGGTAATTATGCCCGGGGGGGGGGAACAGAAAATTTTGCGCAAATTGCATCTGAATGTGTGATCGGAATGATTGAACGAGTATATGTGAGTACTCACGAATGTAAGACCTTATGGCTGCCAACTTCCCTAAAAGCACCAAAACTTGGGACAAATCAAAACATCAAAATTTTTTTTCAGTAAAATTTAATATGCATCTATACTACATTAGTGATCGGTCCAAGATATAAGTATTGTTGTATTTATCAAAAATCAAAATAAACAGTAACGCACTAATAACGATTTTAAACTTTTATAGAACCAATTGAATTTTCACTTTAATTCAATCAAGATATATATTTTATTTGTAACAATGCATTTATACACATATGTATGTACATACTTATGTGCATAAAAAGATTTTCGTATTCAGAATAAAATGCACTAAATAAGCACTGAACATGGCGGGAAAGGTATTCGAATAGTATTATATAGTTGTCGAATATTTTTAGGTATCTTCGGCTCAGCTAACATGAAAAAGCTGCATGTATGCATATCTATATATTTTTGATGATTTGAAGATTTTAATTCGACATTCTTATGACCAATTTTTATACTTTATTTAATGCCGCAAAATCCCAACACTGGTTATAAAACCATATAACGAAGTTCCAATTTTGTTTTTGTTAAAAAACTGATGGTTTTTATAAACATATGATCTCTAATTTTAGCAAATAAAGTTTAACTGCTACATTATAAAAGAAACTTTTTTTCATAGGAGTTTACAGAATTTAAATGATTTAGCAGGATTCTAGCGATTTTTGTTTATTAATCTGGCGGGACGGCAGAAACAGAAATGGCAAAACTGGTGGTGAGTACCGACTTGCTTGCGCGCATATTAAGGGCTAACTATAATATGAATAAGCTGCCGTAACTGACTGTCAGAAAATGAACGAAAAGTCTGTCAAATGCATAAGCAACGCAGTGTAGACTGCTAGGTGGCTATATTTTACTTACATGAGTTCAGTGTTGCCACATTTATTAGATATAACAATAGCCACTATCAAGCAGTTTGTTGTAGATCACACAATTATACCCTACAAGAATTGTGTGATGGAAACTAACACATTCTCGTTTATCTTACTAACACATATGCAAATTTTGCGTTGGTTAAAAAGAGCCCATAAAATAAGGCCATAAGTTGGAGGAAGACGGAAGAATTTGTTCCAAATGTTTACATCAGATTTTTCACGCTGCCCTTTAGAATTTGATAGAAACTTGTAGGTAGCCAGTGACAGAAATCTCTATCAGTCTTGCCACTCAAATGATCTGTCAAATGATAGTCACTGTTCTTGCAGGGTAGTAACCTAGAAACGCCGAAGAACTCTTCGCCTTACGAAACTTTCAGGATAACCTGGTGTTTCTGTAAAAGGAAACGCTTACGGCCCGCTTCCTAATGTAGAACCAGAACTTCTTTTGACCTGTGTTACATGTAGGACTGAATCGAAAAAGTTACCAAGTTGAAAAATAAGTTACCAAATTACCAAATATGATAAATAAAGAAAAAAATTACCAATTTCGGTAAAAAAAATACCAATGCGGCAACACTGCATGTACATACATACGTACGAGGACAAACAGCTGATTCCGTACGGAAGGTGCGATCAGTAACGCTCTTTCCTTAAGCAAATGACGTTTGGCGAAACTTGACGAAACTTGATGTTAAGCACATTATAGTTTCAGAATAGGATTTATGTGTATTCGCACGTTTGCATACGCTTGCTTATTCATATTAGAGTTAGCCCTTTAGCTGTTTTGTAATTCACTTTTGCATTGTCAGCGTTCAGTTGGTCGCAAATTTTCAAAGGGAGGGGTTGTTCTTGCGCAGATAAATTTTCGTTAGAAATTTGATTGGAAAAAAATTACAATCATGCGCAAAACAACCTTTTTATATGACGGTTTTCTACCGACTGAGCCTAGTAGCAGCGCTCGGCTCTCTTATTTACGAACACATGCGCAAGCAAGATCGTTAACTAGTGTTGGGAACTATTGAGTGATTTCAACTATCGATAGCTAGTTACTGAATGATTTTGGTAATCGAATGAATCTTTTCACTCATTTATTCATTCAAATTTGGTAACGAAATCACTTTATTTAATTCTTAGTACTGTTATTTTATTAATTTCAATCTAAACCAATAAGGGCACACGAATTTTGAATGAAAACTATCTTTAAATAAATAAATACTTCAATAACAGAATAAAACTAAATATAACACAAGCAAAATATTCAGTATAATAAAAAATAAGCACTAAAAATATCCAATGTAAAAAATACCTACATATTATTGTTTAAATATCGAAATTGCAGTTCAAAAAAATTATTTGGTCTAGCTTTTGCCCTTTCAGTCTATTTCTTTTATCATTTATTATTTGGCCAGCTTTAGAGAAAGCCCTTTCGGATGGAACTGAAGTTGCAGGTATACATAAGTACTTTTTTGAGAGGTCAGAAAGTTCTGGAAATGCTGACTTATTACAGTCCCAATAGTTTAATGGGTTTTGGTGTCTCTCAACGAAATCCTGTCTTAGATATTGTTCTAATGCGATGTGTGCATTAACATTAGGGGCGTTGTGGCAAATAGTTTTTGCTTCAGCCACTTTTTGGTCATGTAGAGTCCAAAGAGATATTTGATCTGTATCCATCTGTACTTCTCTTGCTGAAACAGTGGAAGTTCTTCTGTTTCGTAGATGTATTAAATTTGTAACCTCTTCTGCTAACCATTTCTGAGCATTACTTGCATTGTTTTCATTGCCAAACGCAATCTTTTTAAACCGTGGATCCAAAAAAGTCGATTTTGCACACATCTTGTCGGACTGTAATTGGCCTAGTCTTCTCCAAATTACTTCCAACAAACTGGTTTTTAAACTTTCTCCCTCTGTAGTTTTCATTTGCTGGGATCTTATTGTAA